>NC_088608.1:4237500-4262500 GCF_036013475.1 Columba livia
GAGTTTTGCCTACCTAATGAATTGGTAAAAGTGGTTTTACTACGTTCTGGAACTTTTCAGTTGGTGGGGAGCGGGCATTCGTTAGGCGTTAGACCGTCTTTTTGTTATTAATAAGATAGCCACTTCATGGTTTACAAGGTTACTCTACTGCGTTACTTACAAGAGAAAATAAACTAGGCCTTGGTTTTGGTTTGGGAGCAGGTTTGCTGAGCGTAGCTTTAAAAGAAAGCTATTCTATTTAAATTCTGTACAGTTAGTAGAACTTAACAGTGCACCAGCTCTACCTACTTTCAAGAAAATAAAAGGTTGAAGTCAGTAATAAATTCAATCTGTTAATTTTCCTCCAAGTTTTGAGCTGTTCTTAAGACACGCTGTTTCTAGTTTATGTCCTGTATTTGAACCTTGGCCATTTACTTACCTTACTGTCTCCTTGGTGTACATTAGGAAAAAAGGAATTGAGAAACAGTATACTTGTGTCTTGTCATGCTTCATTGATTTGAAATAATTTTTCCCCTTAATGGTGTATTTAATATTTAGTTTCCCTCCTGTCCATGGTAATGCTTTCAAGTGAGAGCAATAAAACTTTTGGAACGTATAATATGTTCCTGTCTGGCGGACTCGACATCATTTTCTGTGTTGTATTTAAAATCCAGCTTAAGTAGGCAGTATAGATTGCGAGCAAGATCCACTGGGCTGATTACATATCTGAAAAAAGTTGTTGTTTTGTCTTCTGTCATGCTCTTACATAAAGTACAAATTATTTCTCAAATTGACACTATCTAATGCCTATTAAATATTTCTGTTATTCTTGATGTGCTTTCAGACTCATGTAGTGACTGGTTTAGGTTCTCTGTCTTAGAGTGTTACCAAACTCAGTATAAAAGCCAGATCCAAAGCTCAGTCTATGAATGAATTCCCTGTGCTAAGACTCAAATTGGGTATTAACTGAAGCTGTGGCTTGGGTGAGAGCTGCTGGTAGATTTAATCTGGAAAAAGACCTGTGATAATATTAGTGAAAATAAAGCAAAAGAAGTGAAATAGTCATTGAATGAAACATTGAGGAACAAACCTGCCAGACAAGTGCCGTTATCATTTTTTAAATGGGCATGTAAGCCCGATGTCTCGTTACGTTAAATTGTTATGGATGTCCATTCATCTGTGGAAAAGATGGTTATTTCTAGTTAGACTATTGCCTTCCCATTCTAATGCATATCTCACTAATATCGTTCATACTTGTGTCACCTGAGGACCAGAAACTCAAATCTACATCATCTGCAAGTATTTTGGGGAGAATGTTTGAAAGCCAAACGTAGCTTTCAATCCAGCTCTATTACAACCATAATTGTATTATGGAAACTCAATCATCCTGGAGTTCGGAGGGCCAGCTTTGAAGTGGCTGGTATCAAATTTTTTTAAGATCTGCTTAAATTGAAACAAAAAAGTGCTTCAACACCACTGGTTTTTAGTGAGACTTGAACTTCTAAGCACTTAAGTCAATTGTGAACCTGGAAATGAGGCTCTAAGGATCCTTGGTTCTTTGGAGGTGCACGTTGACTTAGCTTCTGTTTAGACCCCCAATTCCACATAATGCTGCTTTGAGGATAAAATCAGTGGAAAATGCATTCTCTGAAGGGGCTATTTTTTACTGCTTGCCTGAAGAATCATCTTCCTCCATCCCCGCCACCTCAACCAGGTAAAATCTGGAAAGCTTTGAAAACTGCTGTTGAAAGGCCCATACAACTTACCCATTTGGAGAAGGAATTGCTACCATAGACAAGTTTGACCTTCTCATTGCAGGCCAACAGATTAAACTCTTTGTGTGTCTCCTCAGTTACTTGAGAGTGCGATGCCTGTTTACACTTCTTTATTTCACAGAATGTCTCACTAAAACCATTGAGATGTGGGTAGGACACTGGTGTATATAAGTTTAAGTATTCTACTCTAGTCCTCACCTGGTTTATTTATTGGTACATTTGGAGGTTTTCTCCACCTATTATTGCAAATCAAGAGATAACAAAGCCTTCACTTACCAAGAAATTATTGGTGAGTAATGAAACAGTGATGTTAGAAGTCTGACACTGGTGAATTAAGCACAGCATTCAAGTTTCTTGGACTAAATCTAGCAATGTAATAGTTTATTTTTTTAAAAAAATCTTAATTTCAAAATTGATGTAAAGATACTAACTTAGCTCCAATGTTCATTATTTATGGACATACATAGGTATATTTAATGCATTTTTAATTGTCAGGAATAACTTGAACATTTAACAGTAGTTAGTGACTAAGGTAAATGCAAATAAAATAATAGCAAAGTTTCTTCATTGCAAAGATATACATTTAAATATGCTTTTGGTTAAAAAATAAATTGGGTCATCAGATCGATTTACCGTTGATGGTTTGGTTGCCTTCTCTGGTCACAAAGTCATTATTTGCTTGGTTTAGTTGGACATAAGTGTCATCCAGAGATCTAAGGGTTGAAGTTCCTGCCAAGCTGCACGGTTGGATGAGTTGGGGCAAAGCTGCTTCTTCCTAATGAAGGAGACACAAGACCTATGGGGAGAGGCTGAGGGAGCTGGGCTTGTTTAGTCTGGAGAAGAGGAGGCTTAGAGGTGAGCTCAGCACTCTCTAGAACTACCTGAAGGGCAGTTCTAGCCAGGTGGGGATTGGTCTCTTCTCCCAGGCAGTCAGCAATAGGACAAGGGGGCATGGGCTTAAACTCTACCAGGGGAAATTTAGGCTGGATATTAGAAAGAAATTCTTTGCAGAGAGAGTGGTCAGGCATTGCAATGGCTGCCCAGTGAGGTGCTGGACTCACCGGCCCTGGAGGTTTTTAACCTGAGATTGGACATGGCAGTTAGTGCCATGGTCTAGTAAATGGACTGGAGTTGGACCAAGGGTTGGACTCGATGATCTCTGAGGTCTTTTCCAACCCAGTCGATTCTGTGATTCTGTGAAAACACTGAAACAAACCTGCCACTTTAAATCGTCTCTCACCACAGGAGGTTTTGCATTTTGAGTGATGTGTGTGTCCTACCCACAAGGGTCAGTCAAGAGAGGTTGTTAAAGGAAGGTGGAAGATATTTTGGTTCTGTTTCTACTAAAGAGGTTCATAACTTTAGGCAAAACTCTTCGCCACTTTTACTTACCCTTTGGTTGAAATGTGGCTAATAAGGCTTATAATTTGTGTGCTTAGCATGCAAACCAGCAAAGTAAAACACACTTGAAAAATGGCCAGTGAACTTGGAAAGTTCCTATTAAATCCGAAGTAGAAGGAAGTATGAAAATGCGATTTTCTAATTGTGTCTTCACAAACCACGTGGTGTAAGTACAAATGCGACTCGTACATGTTATATCTTTAGAAAGACTCTTTGCCACAAGAAGAATAATGGCAGCACACTCAGCAGGCTGCAGGAGGACGAGATAGCATGCTTGCAGCATTTCTTTGCAGCATAATTGCAGCATCAATGAACCATGAATTCAGCCTAATTAACATAACTGGAACCACTGCAATCATGCTGCCGTTCAATTTAGTTTTTTGAACATTTTGGTGAAGTATCATGGTTCTGCCTGTTTATTGTGGAGATGCTGTAGAGAACTGTCCACTGGCTTTCTTGCTGCTGTCTTGATGTGTTTTTATTATTTCAGGATAACTAGGGAACTTCAGAAATGGAAGATCGTTGGCTTACTGTTTCCATTACTGAATCTACATATAATTCTGTAGTACTTCCTGTAAAAAGTAATGAAACCATTTAGTATACTATAAAACTGAGAGTAAACACACTAAATTTCCAAGTTAGACTCAGGTTCTGAATTGTGGTGGATAACAAATAGCAAATAATTCTGGGACTATTTTGACTTAAGGACTGCATTCCTAGAATTTTAAAAATAGCATTTCTATTACTCTTTATGAATGATTCTTTTAAGTGTGTTGCTCTGTAAAAAGAAAAGGAACTTTGATTGTTGCTGGTGGTTTTGCTACAGTAACATCAGGAATCCATGGGAGCAGATCAGGTACCAGTGGTTTTGGCAACAGGGCAAAATAAGCAGCTTTTGTTGGACACAGAAGTCAAGGGACAGCTGAAAACAGCAATAGCTTTCTGCCCTTGAGTAACTGCACGAAACAGGGAGTAAACCTGTTCCACGGAGCTACGGTCATGGTGTTGTACCACATCTCTGTGAAAATCTGCTCAAGATCAGTGAAGTTGCTGGTTGTTTTAATGACTTTAACAGGCCACAAAAATAGATTAATTAAAAAAAAAAAAAAAAGAAAAGTTTCTTAAAAAGCAGTTAAATAGACACATTTTGCATTAGGAGCTCAGAATGGTAAGCTGGGCTTGTTTAGTCTAGAGAAGAGGAGGCTTAGAGGTGAGCTCATCACTCTCTATAACTACCTGAAGGGAAGTTATAGCCAGGTGGGGATTGGTCTCTTCTCCCAGGCAGTCAGCAATAGGACAAGGGGGCATGGGCTTAAACTCTACCAGGGGAAATTTAGGCTGGATATTAGAAAGAAATTCTTTACAGAGAGAGTGATCAGGCATTGGAATGGCTGCCCAGGGAGGTAGTGGACTCGCCGTCCCTGGAGGCTTTTAAACTGAGATTGGACATGGCACTTAGTGCCATGATATAGTAAACGGACTGGAGTTGGACCAAGGGTTGGACTCGATGATCTCTGAGGTCTCTTCCAACCCAGTCGATTCTGTGATTCTGTGATTCTGTTTGGAAGTTGTTCATAGCTACTACAAATGATTCCATAGTTTTCTGCTCAGAAATTCTCCCATATCTGTTTATATATACACACACACACACACACACACACGTGTGTGTGTGTGAAGTCTGAGCTTCTGAAGTAAATAGTTGTGCTCTTTTTCTAAAGTATGACCATGTTGACAGTAGTTGTTCCTGTTGTATAAGATCAGTCCACCAAGAGTGAGATGCCCTAAGTTACAGATGGTGGTAAGTGAGCTGTCGATGGAGGGAGCAGGAGCACAGAAGTGGTCTGACTGTGGTATTTAATGCTGCTATGAGTCTGCAAACTGTTCGCATTTAGCAGTATTCTGTTTAGTAATTTGTATTTAGTAGTTGATTTTTACACCAACATGGTTCATAATGCTGTGGTGTATCTGGAAGCAATGGATGATGGGTATGATTGGGGTATCATTTGGGTGGGTGGGCTTTTCTCCTAAATAATTGTTTGATAGAAGGCCGGTTTTGAACCTTATGTGGTCTAATAGTCCCTTATCAGTCTGTACTCCGTAAGGGCTCTAAAGTCACAGGTTGGATGAATGAATCACAGAATCATTTAGGTTGGAAAAGACCTTCAAGGTCATTGAGTCCAACCGTGGTTTGAGGGCAGGTGCTGCTGGAAGAATGAGACACAGTCATTTCAGGAAAATATCCCAAGGTGGTTTTCTCTGTTTTGAAGACCATCTGCATTTTCCTTGGGTGTAACTTCAGCTCTTTTCATTCCTGTGGATGATTCATAAAATTCTATGTTCATGTTGACTCTCAGACACTAGATTTCCATTTGTTCATTGCTTTTTTTTCCTCAGGAAGTTAGTTACACTTTTCACTCTAAGCACCTAAGTATACATCTAGCAAAGAAGAACGGCATATCTTTTGAAATAGCCATCTTGGTCATCTGTTGCTTCCTTCTGAGTCGTGATGTAACCTTCACTCACCACCTAAGATCATATGAAACTCTTTCCTATATGTCTGGGGTGACGGTAGAATTTATCACTGACCTTTCTACTCTGTGTTTTCCTCTGTAAGATGCTCTATTGTCTTCTGAGAGGTGGGCATTTTCTTCAGCCTCTTTTTTTTTTTTTTTTTTTTCTAATTTTAGTGCAAAAATGATATTGTTTTCCCCCAAAACTAAGTACAGCTTCTCATCTGGTTGGATCACAGAACCACAGAATCCCAGAATGTCAGGGGTTGAAGGGACCTGGAAAGCTCATCCAGTGCAATCCCCCCATGGAGCAGGAACACCCAGATGAGGTTACACAGGAAGGTGTCCAGGCGGGTTGGAATGTCTGCAGAGAAGGAGACTCCACAACCTCCCTGGGCAGCCTGGGCCAGGCTCTGCCACCCTCACTGAGAAGAAGTTTCTTCTCAAATTTAAGTGGAACCTCTTGTGTTCCAGTTTGAACCCACTGCCCCTTGTCCTATCATTGGTTGTCACTGAGAAGAGCCTGGCTCCATCCTCCTGACACTCACCCTTTATATATCTGTAAACTCTCTCCAGCAGTTCCCTGTCCTTCTAGAACTGAGGGGCCCAGAACTGGACACAATATTCCAGGTGTGGTCTCCCCAGAGCAGAGTAGAGGGTCAGGAGAACCTCTCTCGACTACTGACCACCCCCCTTCTAATGCACCCCAGGTGCCATTGGCCTTCCTGGCCACAAGGGCCCAGTGCTGGCTCATGATCATGGATGTTCAGAGTAGAATCATCGGGTAGACTCATGGATGTCTCGTTAGGTTTTGCAGGGCCTCGAAGGTTCACAGAAATCGAACATGTGCCTGGAATTTACTTAATACAAGTAAAAAGATCTTACAGATTTATATGCTGTATGAGATGCATTCTTTCTTTCATAGGATCATATCTGTGAAAGAGTTTGGCTTAGTGTTGCCTGTGTTCAAAGCTGTTCATAGAAATGGGGGTCCAGCAATACAATGAGGTGCTTTTCAAGAAATTAGTTAAATGTGCATATATAACCTAAATGAATGTGAGTGGTCAAGCTGACGTCGGAGCCGGTGAGACTTCTTGTGTCCGTATGTTGAAGGTGGGAGGTGATCTGGGAGCATCGCAGAAGAGCTGGGGGAGAAGTGTGACCATGGTGGTTGGAGCAGAATCACCGGCTGATGAGTTGCTTCTCTTTTTTGGGCAATTGTTGGGTTGCTGATCTAGTTTTTTTGCAATTTGTAACTTAAAATTAACAGGTGATTATAATGAAGAGTACCTGTTGTAAACTATACCCTTCTAGTTTTGCATTAACCTGTGATTAACATCCTGTGTATAACCCAGAGTACCAGACTACACCTTATATCATTATTGAATAAGAAAGTGAAGAAATCTGATCTTCTTCAACAGTGACTCTTCTCTGCCATTTGAACAAACCACAGTGGCCGCAGGATGGTCTGGCAAGCTTGTCGTCATAATTCTGGGGTTTAGGTGTTGGTTAGTCATTCTCTTCTCAGAAGGCTTAATGTGCATTTTAGCTGAGACTCTCCAGTGGAACATTTATTAAAGGTGGGGTCAAGCAGAGGGCTGGCGGCGGTTGAGGAAGAGGTGAAGGAAGTGCAGAGAATAGCTCAAGTGGTTGGTTCCTGGAAGACCGAGTCTGTGATTCATCCATTTGGAAAAGGAGGAGAAAGCAGTGCCTATTAAATATCACAAAAGGTTATAATAAGCATCTAAACTACGGGGAGAGATCAGTGCCTTTCAGCATCTTTATTCCCTGCAGCTGCAATATGTAAACTCAGGAAGATGACTGAACATTGATACGTTAAAAGTTCAATAGTCACGCTTGTTGTTGAATGCAGTTACTGAGAACTGACAGAAGAAAAGATTTTCGAGAGGAGTTTCCAAGTAGAGATCATTTTTCTAGTTTAGTGTGCAGCAAAAGCAGTGCTTTTGAATGGCTGTCAGATCTGGTAGAGAGAGAGAACTGTTCTGTGGTAAAATACTGCAAAGGAAATAATCAGTCTCTTTCAGAAACAGTTATTGGTTTGGTTTTTTTTATGGTTTGTAGGTGCAAATTCAAAAGCGACTCACACCAAACGTCAGAAGTCATTTGAGTGCTTGGTATTTTAAATCTAATTGCACTATTTCCCCAAAAACTGTTGCATATATTCCTGGCTGCTTTTTAAACATTTATATATACTTTTCTGCCTTTTATACAAATTCATAAAATGAAGTCCATGAAGACGCTGCAAAATTTAAGTTGGTTATTCTTGCTGAAATAAATTGATTAAAAAATGTTAAGGAAATACATATGTAGACTAACACAGACCTTTCCTCTGTATGCTGTTTGAAGATGTTTTCAGGCTGTTTCAGTGCAAAATAATTGCCTATTTTCACCTTTGATATCTATCACTGTATTACTGTTATGAGATGTATTTTTTTAATGAGTCATTGCTAGACACTGAAGAAGTACGTTAAGGAATACTGTAAGGAGTCATATAGAAAAGAAAACGGTTCATGGAGACTTTGCTCCATGTGCCTCATGGAGGTGCTTTAGTAGAAATAACAAACAAGAAAAGCCATAGGTAAATGGGAAAAGAAAGGAGACATGAACCCCAAAGCCTTTGGCTGCAGCAGTTTCTGCTCCAAGCAATTGTCTGAATGTCCAAAGGACCGTATCCCCCATTAAAAAAACAGTAACAAAACAGCACTTTGATTAATATTAAGGTGATTGCCTCTTGAGAGACTCGGAAAACTGTTTTTCAATTAACAATCTAGTTTACATAAAAGGCACATATTGATGAACATAGTCCATGACTTTTTGCTCCGTCCCATTATTCTCCTCTAATTCATATGCAGGAGTTAAGATTCCCAGTGATCTCACTGTTAACCAACATCCAAGGTACTCAGAGATTCATGCTTTTCTTTCTCTTGTTGAGATGACAATAAAGGAAAAGGAGGAACATGATTCCAGAAAGCACTCAAAGGTAGAGATGATCCAGCAAGAATTAGCTGAATGCTCTTGTGGGAGCTGGAGATGTCCCTAACACTCTTTTGACACACAGCACTTCTGAATATCTGACAGCCAGATATTTTCCTATTCATATTCAGAACGATTTTCAATGCCAAATATTGCTGATTGACAAATTTGATATGTGAGTTGCCCGTTGTGCTGTGAACCCTTCTCCTGCAACATCCTGAACCCATTTTTAGCCATTGGGGTAGGAAAGTGCTCAGCATTTCACACGACCAATGCAGTGGCCTTTCCATAGAGCCGTGAAGAGCATAATAAAATATGAATGTGTATTAATACTTTAACTGGGATGCAGTGCCTTCCTGCAGTAAGGAAATGTTTGATTTCAAGAGGAAGGGGAAAAAGGGTCTGGGTAAAAGAGGCAACAGGAAAAGATGTGCAAGATGAAGTGCTGATGCTTCTCAAAATTTTGAGAAGCAAAGGTGATACAGCAGTATAATGAAATCAAAGCAAAATTGGGGTGTTTATGCTTATTCACGTGAGTACTGGTAGAACACCTCTTGAATTAATCATACAGCCCTCTGTACGTATAAAATCATATACCTTACCTCCAAATCAGAGGCAATTATACTAGAATAGCAAATTACACTCTAAGTGTGGAGGGGTGTTTTTTTTCTCCCCAGAAATGTGTTCTGTAAAAAAGTGGCTTATCTGAAAAATTCTGGCTTCAGACAAATAATCCAAAATTGATGCCTGATTGAAGCTAAAGAACCAAACACAATTTATCACTTGTTCAGAATTGTGGTGAGAATCCTACCCTTCTGTTTGAAGGGACTTCTAAAAGTGCTCTAGTAGTTATTAATGGCAACTTGAGTGAGTTGGAGGTTTATAGGGATGTGGTACCAGTTTTAAAGAAAGAAACTCCGTGTTTTCCTACCCATGGGGCTTAAAGATCATTTGATTGTGATGTATGTGATGTGGAACATCAAATTGTTTATACCAGCTTCTCAAATGTAGGTATAGCTGTATCTTTCCAGTCTGTAGGCCTGTTCTACTATGAATATACATAAATTATTTTTACTAATTTATTCAGCAGTATAATTTTAAGCCTTCTCGGTGAAACAGTTTTCCCTAGTGCATTCACATGAGGAAATGCCTACAAAAAGGTGAAGTTAAAATCTATGTCTTGAGTCCACTTTGGCTTAAGTGTCACAGTGGGCTGGGTTTTCTGTTACTGCAGGATTGCAGAACATGAAAGTCCAGCTCTGTGCTGGGGCTGAGATTAGATCTGAATGCAAGGAAAAGCAACAAAGGTCCACAAAATATCTGAAATGTGCAAATACTTCCTGTGCTTAACCTACACTTTCGTTGCGTGACTGTAAAGAACAGCAAATCTTTGTTCTTTTCCCTCTTGGTTCCCATTCAGTCAGTTCAGAGATTTAAGAGAAAGGTTTTGGGGAGCAAACTCGTTATCGGTCTTCCTACAGTTTCCATCTGATTCTGTCAACAGTGAGTACATCAAAACCATGAGCTTACAGCCACATTCGAACATCAAAAACGTTTTGTAATTATTTTATATATATATATATATATATATATACACACTTATATAATGTATATAACATATAATGAATATAAACATCGTTTATGAATATGAAGTGCCTTTGTATCTTTAAGGTTTAGCTGATACTGGAGTTGGTAAGAAGCTAAGCTGTGCTTTTGGATTCAAGAAGGAATTACATCTGCCTTAGGTGGAGTGGAGAAGGAGCAAATGTTTATCTTGGTAAGATCCCAAAATGTTCAGGCGGGATAATTAGATTTCTAGAAAGTCATTTGGGTTCATTCATTTATGAAAACCTATTAGGACATTTCTTGGGTCTGTGTTCCAGAAGGTTCTGCTAGTTGCTGTATTTACTTAATAAAACAAGAAGAGAGTCTGATGGTTTTGTGCACAGATAGGATTGTTGGCCATAGATTTGAGTGAATGATATATAGAGAGAAGACTAGAACATGCAGTACTTAGAGCTGGAAATACGGCAAGAAAAGTGGTTCCTGGCTTCTCACAGCTCAGCTCGTGGTAATTTGAATCTGAAATAAATTAACAGAGTAATCCTGTTTATGGATTATCGTCTGCAGAGGTATTATTAAAGAACTTGTGTCCCCATTCACTAGGAACACCTGTATGTAAAGCCATGTTATAATCGTTCAGACAGGCTGAACCAGACTTCCCTGTCTCAAAACAAAACAGAAAATATAAATAAATGGATTGTCCCAATCATTATACTTATTCCTTTTTTCATCTCAACAAGGTTACTCTTTTGGAAATCCCTCGTAGACGCAATCCACTCTTTTCAGCTAAAAGCCATTCAGATGCCGGCAAACCACTGCGCTTCCATTTATATCTGTATTCATCCATTTAAACTCTAAAGCTTTCCAGCTTACTATTGGGATTTATAGCCAGCTGGCTGCTGTGTGTAATATGAACATATTCTGACTGTGCATGAGACGTTTTGTCTCGTTTAACCCATAATTGTGATGTTCGCTCTAGGCCAGAGCTCACCTGCATGTATTTAGCATTGACTGTGCAAGCTCCCATCTCTTTGCACGTACAATCTACTGTTACTAGAGAAAAGTTAAGTCAAAAAAAAAAGAAAAGGAAAAATAACTCCTCAATCCCAGAAAACCCCTCCTGGAACAAAGTTGGGTAAAATGAATATGTTCAAGATGGTGGGCCATGGCTGAGCCAGCTCGTGTGGGATTGGTGCCCACTTTTTGGCATTTACAATAAACTTTGGAACAACTTTGTAACACAAATGCTTTAATAGCAAGAGGGGAGGAGGAAAGGCAAGGCAGGGAAGGAGGACATAGGCATTGTTTTTATTAGGAATGCTAGATTGCTGTTTTTTCCAGAGGTAGCCTGATAAGCTATACCTGTTCATTAGCAGTTTTCTGCTGTCTTGGTATGTCAAAGGAATTTGCTGGAAGTGAAATTCTGAAAATTCTGCCCTGAATAACTGAATCAACAATGAGAAGCTTGCGTGCAAAGAAAGCATGAATATTAGAACTTGTTAGCATATTTTGGCTTTGTAAGAAATACACTATATTATTATTTTTTCTTTATGCAGCATTGCTGGCTTCTATGGAAGGCAATAGAGCCATTAATTAATAGTAGTGGGCCTGGCTAATGTCATAATAAGCCATAAGACATATTAAAGCGTATTTATTCTTGCCAGCTATCAGGAGGAACCTTTCGGTATTTTAAAGGCCCATTAGGTTTGTTTAGATCCTCGGTGGGAGCTGGTACGCTTTGCTTCCCGTCGAACTGCCATTGGCAGGGGCTGGACCAGCCTGTAGTTCTTGACTCGGACGGTGTTGAATTTCCCGACTGTTGGATGCAGTCAGTGATATATCGTCGCTATTTCAGGGCAGCCCGTCTCTCTGGAACAGCGGGTACAACCCACACCGGTGCAGTCCTCAAAGCTACGATGTCTGGGGGTTACTGGCATAAAAAATGAAAATAACTGAAATTATATATATCAGAAGCAATTTTCCACAATGGAAAAGGTGGTTGTGGAATGAAAACCGTGCCTTCAGGTATATTACCCAACGGAACAACAAAAATGTGCTGGGCTTTAAATTGCACGAGCAATCTGGAAAGGATTTTCCGACTGGAGCTATGTTAAGTGTTAATAGTGAAACCTGGGTACTTTTTCCTTTGATCTCTCCTCGAGCTCATATAGAGTAATAGGATCAAAATAAAATGCCATTTATATGAACACCTTGTTCTTTTGATCTTGGCACAAAAAATTCTGTCTGCAGCTACAACTTGGCAAACGATACATCTGCTCCTTTTAGTTGGACCTTCTAGTTTATCATAACCTTTAATAAATGGTGTCACAGCCAATTTTTTCTGTAGTTCATGAACTTAGTCGTAATTTTCACCCTAAGAGTCTTTAAATACACTTTCAGAAGAACCAAGAGTAAGGTAAGTGGGACTTGTAAACTGGCTTACGGTCATTATGCGTATGTGTGTTGAATACACGATGTAGACTTTTGTATGCTGCTACATTTCAAAATAGATTGTTAGTTGTTCTTTGGCCACTGGGGCAAAACTGTTGAATTAGTGTATCCAAATAAGAGAGTATGTGTGGATATGTGACCCCACGAATAATTGTGGTTTTCACAGGTTCTAGGTTTTGGATCCCTGCTCTTTTCCAGCAGGAGGGTGATGTACCCCTTGATGTCTGGTGTGGGAACCAAACCTTTCTCTTCATTGCCCATCTCTGCAGGACAGACCATAGAGGTATTACAATGGGTAGTTCGTGATCCCCTTTGCTTTTATTTAGAGATCTACAAGACAGACAATCCACAGATGAACATGAAGACCTTTCAGCTCTTTATTCCCCAGGGTTGATGGTCAGGAGTGTTTCTTTGGAAGTCATTATTGCGAGCACTTAAAGTAAAAGCTGCTTCTTCGTGCTCTTTCAAATCTCTTATTAAGATTCTTCTCTGCCAAAGGCTTTCACTGCATGGAAACAGCTGAGCTGTGTTTCTCGTGACGATTGATGGTGTCTCATTGTGATCCGTGCTTCAGTTGTCTTAACCTCCAAGAGCAGACGAGATGGGCACAAAGCACTGTGCCAAATGAAAGTGAATAAACCCAAGTCCTGCATTTCGCCAGTGTCAGAATTGCTGCTGTCCAGGAAGAGGGATTAGCGAGTGTGAAGAAACACTAGCTAGGAGAGATCTTGTGGCCAAGCAATATCTTGGGTGTCGAGTGTCTCTCTCAAGCTTTACATCCCGCTGTAATTTATATTTAGCTATTAAGCTTATTAGAGAGGAATAGTCAGCTTGTCGTACGCCGCGTGCAAGGAACCCGCTGTGTAAGTGCTGGGTAAGTGTTTAGACTCTTGCTGAAATGGCTGCGGTGGAGCTTGCTGCGTGTGAGTTATCCTCCAGCAAGTTTTGTTGCAGATTTGGATCTCTGTGGTCTGTCACGAGGCAGGGGTATTCCTGACAGCCTAAACCCCTATTCTTCTAAAGTAGTACAGTATAATTCATTATGTGTGATAAAGATACTTGGCTCTCACCGAGCATCAAGAGCAGCGTGGATGTATTTGTGTGGGACTGCACGAGGATTAATGCATCCTGCTGAGATCAGGTATCTGTGCTAATGCAGCCACTCTGCCTCCAGTCCTTCTGCTAATTACTACAGAGCTGCCGTAAGAAAGTGTGATGCTGTAATTGTCTAGAAGGCGGTGTCTGTCCAACTCTTAATTTCAGCACAATATGCGTCCCAGTTCATCGTTCCCCAGTTCTCATTTCACATGCCTGCACTGTGCCAATGGCCCCAGAATTCAGACCCACCTTTTGCACCTTTGAGACTCTTCAGACACAGAGTAAAAGTCAAAGAGCTACAAAGATTCGTATTTTTTTTCTCCTTACAATAAAAATGTGATTGCCCCACTTCTGTGGTTAGCATGAAACAAATTGGCTCTGTCATGAAGTCAGTGGGGTACAAGTTAATACAAGGTAGTAAAGGAATAATAATAAAGTAAAACAGCAAAGTCCACAGTCTTTTATGACAAAAACAGTATGATCCTGTTGCAGTCTAAGGCCCTGCTGCAAATAGTATTTTCTGATGCCTGGATAAGTCCAATTTACATATGTACAAAGTGTATGAATAAAGTTATGAAAGTAGGCTTAGCATTGTACATTTTTTTCCTTGAAAGTAATTTACTATTGTTCAAACTTTCAGCTTTCACTGGTTTTGTTTCCAAAACCCCAAAAGGAAGAGAAAATAACAAAAGTCCATAAAGGCAAAAGGGATATGTTCTCATTTCAGTTCACAGAATTTCCTGCCTTTAAACAATACAAATATATGCCCTTAGGTTTCTATCGTGCTGGAAGGATACCGAATCCTTGAAACAGATCAAATTAAAAGCAAGTCCACTACAGCAACAGCAAATTTTACCAGCACATCCAATAGATCTCAACAAGAATTCACTGGGTTTTAACCATGTTGCCAAACCTTACAAAATCCTAAACTGCTGACTCCGTAAATGAATAAATGCTCTAAACCAGCAAGCAAATACTAGGCTGAATTGGGCACAAGTAAAACCTGCAGCTTAATAATTGTTCCCTGTTAATTACAGGCCCCGTTTAAAGCAGTTATTTAATAGAACTTTGAGATGTATCCACCAGCAAGACAGACCTGGACATCGCTATGTCAAACCTTTGAAGTACGTTGCTTCCCTTTAATTGTGGTTACGTTTCCAGCAGGCCGAACGTGTTGCTGCCAGCACTTGGGGTTGAGGGACGTGAGCACTGGTGGTAGTTTGTCACCAGATAGAACATGGCAGGTTGGGGAACCAGAATCCTGAGGACTGGTGGCCTGGACGTAGAGGGAAGAGCTGAAGAAACGTCTCTGTGGGGCTGTTAAATGCTTTTATTTTGATTTTGTCATTTCCCTTGAAATTCTCATGCGCTGGCCTTTGTTTTGCTTTTTTGACCTATGTCAGTAGAAACCTCGAAATGCCATACTGAGAGTACTGCTTTCCATGGTCACTTGGAATGTATCTGTAGAAACAACACTCGGAGTTGTAGAAGCAGCAGGCTGAACAGTCATCATAGAATGGTTTGGTTTAGAAGGGACCTTAATGATCGTCTAGTTTCAACCCTGCTGCCATGGGCAGGGTCACCTTCCATTAAACCGGGTTGCTCAAAGCCCCATTGAACCTGGGCTTGGAGCCTTCCGGGGATGATCATGGTCAAGCTTTTTCCATCTCCAAGGTTTCTGATTTTTATAATATATTTAGTGCAGTAATGGTCAAGATGACCATGTCCCACTACAGAGCAAGTGTTAGCTCAAGCTTTTGATGTGTCTCCTTACAGAGAAGGCACTGCCCTTCTTGATGTCCTCATGCAGATACGTCACCATGCTGGTAACTGCCAACTCATAGCATATAAGTGTAACAGTGCTGTTTGTATTCACACTATTTTCTTCTTTTTCTAACAAAACCCTGCATATTCCTCTTGTTTTATGGTCCTTCATATCTGGCATGGCTTTCTGGTACCTGGATGCTGAAGGGCAGATCCTCAGTGATCTTAAATCAGCATCACTGACATCCTGATTTATACAAGAAAAAGGAGGTTTGGAGGTTGTTTTCTTCCCTTGTAACAACACTGCTACTAGTAGTAATAACGTTTTTAGAGCTTTCTGACAAAAATACTTGATCCTTTTAGGGCAGAACGCTACTGCCATTCTAGTTTTAGAGATGCAAGGAGACTTTTGGTGTTTGGATGATGATACATTGACCCACTGCCAAAGCTGAGATTAAAACTCAGAGTTCCCTCTAAACCATGCTGCCTGGCTGAGGTACAAGCGTGTACATACTCAGTATTGGTACAAAAAGTGCAACTAAGTGTAATATAGTAACACATTTTTAAATGGAATCAGAGTCTCTGCATTACCCCCCTGTCCTCAGGGCCAGAGACAGTTGACTGGACCATCTGATTTGAATGTCCTGCAGCTGAGATAATTCCACAATAGCCAGTGTTTTTCTTATAACTTGGACGTTGTACTGATGACAAAATGTGGTTTAGATTTTTTTCTGTGCAGAAAATTATTCTTTTTGTTTAATTTCTTCAGCGCTTTGAGAGAAAGCTTTCTTCAGTTAAACCTTCAAGTGAACGTAGGCTTCATTGCTTATTTATTTCTCGGGGTACCTGAGAAAGTGTTAAATAATTAAGGTGAAATATGTGTTTTCCTGAGAAACACACAGAAGTTTGCATTTGCGCAGTCGGCTGGATTATCAAAACCAGATGTCAGCAAGTGGAACATTTTACATAAATTTATTAAAATCATTATTTACCTGTAAGTTATAAGGAGGGTTTAGTTGCACTGGTTTGTTGCCAATATGTACTGCCAATAATCTGCCAAAAGGCAGCTTGCTGGCAAAATCACTGAAATGGTTAGAATATGCTTGCACAGAACATTACAACCCCGAGTCAAATGAAAACCTACTATAAACGAACTCTTTGATGGTGGATTCGCTGGAATATGGTATTGATATATGGCATGCAGTTTATATGGATTATGTATACTGTGCAAGAAGTATGGATATCTATTAAGGGTAACTTGATATGTAATCGGTTAGGACAGTTATTGTTTTCGGTATTTGCTATGAGTAAGATCACGCGGTGACTGTTCAGTTTTAAAATACAGACCATTCACCGAAGCACCAGCACACTATTTGTTCAATTAATGCAGAAAAGCTATTGGAAACGTAAAATATCTGACATCTATACGGAGTAATTTTAAAGGCAACTTTTCTTCTAGGAACAATTTATACATTACATAAACTTATATTTTTCATCCAAGTATCATTTCGAGAATAGCAAGCTTAAATATTGGAGGCCATAGGGAAACATAATATTACGATAATGTTCTTTGGTGCGGTTTGGAAGGTTTTAGGAAACATTTGGAAGTATTTTTCTCATAAAGTCACTTAACTATTGAAGTGTTATGATAGCACTCCCTTCTGCATTGCGTATGTTACCAAACCGCCTGTTTAAAGGGGACATCCATTCTATATATCCTGATTAGAAATATTGCCACAAAACAGGAAATTATATGTTACAGGATCCTGGTATTAGTTTTAATTAAAAAAAAAAAAAAAGGAAATAGAAGACAAAATGATTTAAGGTGTGATATCATTTTTCAGACGCCCATTTCCAATTCCGTATAGCACGACGAGATACTGCATTGTTTGGAGCTGTATGTGAAATTTGCGTTTTCTAAAGGAGCATTCGAGAGCTGAGTTTGTTTGGGTTTCTTTTCTGATTAAGTAAGCACTAATAAACATGACCAATCCTTTAAGATCCTAAAGAACCTTAAAAACCTTGCAATTCTCAGAAGCCTAACTCTTTCCCATAGTGTAATCCATTCTTTTGAACTTCTGCAGAGGCAGAACTTGAATCAACAATTTCTGCATTGCTGGTAGTTGTTATCAAGGTGACTCTTAGGGCTCCAAAAGTGTATCTGTTACCTTGCAGTGTCGGTGTAGCAGATCTACACAGTCATGATGTTTAATTATAGAGAAAATTACTTTCTTTTTCTAAACTATCAATTAATTCATGTTTTCATATCTTGCACAAAATAATGCATAAGTTATTTTCATCTGCATTATAAAATATGTATTGTAGTTCATTACCATCTTTCTGAGGAGCTTTTAAATTATCACCATTTCATTTGTTGAGAAGGATGTTCTTAGAAATTATAACTGCACAGATTCATACATTTAATGTTAAAGGATTTCAGGGAATTGAAGATGAGAATTCAGAAGTAATATATTTAGGCTCAAACTCGGTCTCACTTGAAGTCAAAAAGAGCTTTGCCTTTGACTTCTAGTGCGTCCAGAGTCATTCTTCTGGTATTAAAAAGCAGAGTAATCACTATCTGATTTTTACCTAAAGCGCTTAAGATATTGTTGAAGTCATTTGTCAGGAGTAAGTATGTAACAGAATGGAATAATCCCACAAGTACTGGATTAGGCTAGAGATGCTTTTGGCTGAAATGACGTCCGACAAGAACAGCACAGAGGACTCGAAACTGGGAAAGCTTTGACTTTCAGGGATATATATATATTTTTTGGAGTAGTTTTACCTGCCTTTGTTTTGCATGGTTTCACTGCAGGATGTGTTTTGGGAGGTGGTACCTTCTCCGTGTAAGGGTTGAGAAGAGCGTTTTAGTTAAAATCCTGGTTCTCTAGGATGTTGGCTTTACAGTGCACCTTGAGCAGTAATCTTCATGGTAGAAATTCAAATAGAATATGGTTTGGAAAGTCAGAGATTGGTTTGATCATCCGTCCTATATTGAGGTACAGATGTGGCATCTTAGGGAATAAACTTACCAGAGCGTTGTCAAATCGGAGTGAATCTGGATTGGAAGGAAAAGTGTAAATGCTAAGGAAAAGTGGGAATTTTTGGCAGTGGCAAATACGAATATATTAAGGGATTTTGCTCAGACAGTATTTGGAAAAAGTAGGTGGAAGGTTTGAGGAATCTGAGAATTACCATGTTTCTTTTCTGCTGTCTTTACTCTTGACATCTCTCCTCTCCTGCCTGTCTCATCTTCACAGAATCATTTTGGTTGGAAAACAACCTTAAGATCATTGAGTCCAACCATTAACCTAACATGGCCGAGCCCACCTCCAAACCATGTCCCTAAGAACCTCATCTACGCGTCTTTTAAACACCTCCAACAGACCGAGTTACCATGTGAGTTAAAACCAGCTGCCTGCGGTTGATCTGGATCCAGCCGCTCTTCTCCAGGAGCATCTCTGGATCCTCCCGCTCATCAGGCACACTGCTGGAGTCAGAAGGGTTGCTGCATTCAGCTAATTTGTTGCCAAAATGGCAATATTTTGGCTTATTTGTCAGAAGCAAGTCTTCTTCATGCTTGGCCTCGATAGTTAGAACTTGACTGGTCCAACTGGATGGGCTGTGAACAGGTCAGACCAGAGACCTTCCAACCTTGGTGATTCCCTGAGTCTGTTCTGTATTTCTCCTGTGTTGTGGGAGAGAGAAGATAATGACAGCAAGAAATCATCACATCTCAAATAATATTTCCGTGCTTCTATATCTTGTAGTTCACAGACAGGGAAATTAGTGTAAACCCTGCTTATTCTACCCAGGAAAAAATATATTCTAGTGTGGGAAGAGAAGCTCAGCCACAGACCTTGTATTTTCTTTTGCCATGCCCTTCCCAGTGCTTAATCTTGGCTCTGTTCCGTTTTCTTTCTGTTCTCTCTCTTTGCTCCTAATCCTTGTCCATGCTTATAAGCTCCTAATATTTATATGGCATTATCTGTGTAAGAGATTACTGCTGACGAGTAATCTCTTCCCTCTTCTGAAGAATTACAACCATTGCTAAAGATCAGAAAGTGAAATTAGATCCCTGAAAGTATGTGACAACTTCAGTAAACCCTAAGAGCAAATTCCCTAAATATTGGGAATCTTCTTTTGAGCTTTTAGGTTTGAACCGTAGCACGGCTTTGGGACACCTGACCACGCTTAGCAATTGGGTTTTGCTGTAGAGCAAAATGCGACAGTAGTTGTATGGAAGAAAAATCACTGAACTGAGAGCAGTATAATCTTTCAGGAAGTAGGTAAATATAAATGCATCAGTTTTGCTGCTCTCAGGTGATTTGTAAGATTACTTATAAAAAAATATAAATGTATAATTTTTTATATAAATACAAGTATAGTTGCTGTCTTCTGCACTTTGGCCTCCAAAGAACTGCTTTCATTACTTTTTCCTTGGAACAGAGTGGACAAAATTCTAACTTGAAAAAGCTCGTAAGTATCCATGCAGCTTTGGTATTTGTAAAGTGCTTGGCCAGTAGTAAGTGTGGATGATTGAGTAGTTTCGCACCCATTTGTAGTAATTGTGGAAACAAATTCATCACGGGAACAGAATAAATTCAGGGAAGCAGAAAGAAAGTGCAAAAGTGGAATTTCCCAGTTATTGCAAGTGACAAAAATGACGGTCCATCCCAACCATTTACAAGCCAAACGGACTCCAGGTATTAGAATCACAGAAACTCTCCACAGATCTCTGTTTTAAGTCACATAAATTCTACTAAAAATATTACAGTTAGCAAAGAGACGTGTGTGATGGTGTTTAAAGAAAGACAAAGGAAATTCTCAGACAATGAGCTTGTTAAGTGGTAAGTTGTGCCGTGATGGTGCTTCAATGACGAAGGAAGTGCGGCAGCTCTAAAATGTGTTTGCTCCAGCTCCAAGGCCTGGGGAAAGTTTCTACTATATATGAATATGACTATCTCCTTTTATTATTTTTAAACATTTTAATAGCAATGTTTAAAAAAAAATCCATTGCACTGCCAGAACTATCTTTAACTTTGCTTTCAAATGTAACTACAGTTACAGAAGGGCCAGTTTTTATGAATACTATATATATATTTTTTTTTTAGCTTTATATCCATTCTTACACATTATCCCTGCTCTTTGAGAACAACTATTCAAACAAGTTTACAACACGCAGAAGTTGCCTGTATAATTTGCTATAAGCTCAACCAGCACCCCATTAAGTCTTTCTAATGTGGTTTCTATTCATTGAGCAGTGTCATTGTGGCCCTCCCATCCTTTTTTTGTTGTTGTTTTTAATAAAATGGGGCACAAAGCGACTCTTGGTGTCACAAAAACAAACCAGTTTCCATGGATAATTTGTTCTTAGGGCAAATGAAGTTCTGTGAATAAACACACACAATGTTTCGTAGCAACTTGTTACAGAAGAGCTGAGCAAAACATGCGTGTCTGCTTCAGGTAAAAGTGTGTGGGTTTCTTCAGAATGGGGTTTCATGGCATAAATGGAAAGAAAATATATAATACATCAATTGGGGAGTTTAAAAAAATCTATTATTCAAAGTGGCAAACGTTTAGATGAAAACTCTGGCTTTTAGTATATGGAATTTTTATTATATATGAACTTAGTTAAATTGTAGGCCGTATTTTTATCTAAACATCTATACCCAATGTGCAAAAAGTACAAGTTTTCAAGGCTTAGTCTTTTTAAAGTCTTCATGAAGTTTTAAAATCAACTGTTAAATGTGTCAGAGATCCTCAAAAATCTGAATAAATAAAAGAAAAATAGTTTTGAAAATAAGTCATGATGTTAGAGTTAGATACCTAAATCTTTCACTGTTTGTTCTGAGCTTTCAGTGTTTAATTATATGAGTTACGCATAAAAGTCAAACATTTTCCGTGTTTTTTAAATATAAGGGACAGTACATTGTGGAACCTGTTGAATGTGTTAATATTTGTATGCTTTGGTGATAATTTTTTCTGGAAAGTTTCACGTGTACAAGATTTCACTACTGCAAGTTAATAATAACAACACAATCCTTCTCCCGTCTTAAAAATAGCATTTTTCCTATGTGAGTGGTGTGTGTTGTAACTAAGGTTGAGAAAAATGGTGCGGCCTTGATAACGAAACCCTACATGTCTCCAGCGTGGTTTTGAGAGTCATGGAATAATTTGGGTTGAGGGGACCTTCAAATCCCACCCTGTGCCCCCCCTGCCATGAGCAGGGACATCTTCACCAATTCAGGTTGCTCAGAGCCTGGCCTGGGATGTCTCCAGGGATGGTTCATCTACCACCTCTCTGGCCAACTTGAACCAATATTTTACCACTCTCATTTTTAAGAATGTCTTCCTTATATCTCTTTCTTTAAGCCTGTGCCCTTGTGGCCAGGAAGGCCAATGGTACCTGGGGTGGGTTAGAAGGGGGTGGTCAGTAGGTCAGAGAGGTTCTCCTGCCCCTCTACTCTGCCCTGGGGAGACCACACCTGGAATATTGTGTCCAGTTGTGGCCCCTCAGTTCCAGCAGGACAGGGAACTGCTGGAGAGAGTCCAGCGCAGCCACCAAGATGCTGAAGGGAGTGGAGCATCTCCCGTGTGAGGAAAGGCTGAGGGAGCTGGGGCTCTGGAGCTGGACAAGAGGAGACTGAGGGGTGACCTCATTCATGTTTACAGATATATAAAGGGGGTGTGTCAGGAGGATGGAGCCAGGCTCTTCTTGGTGACAAACAGTGACAGGACAAGGGGCAATGGGTACAAACTGGAACACAAAAGGTTCCACTTAAATATGAGAAGAAACTTCTTCTCAGTGAGGGTGGCAGAGCCTGGACCAGGCTGCCCAGGGGGGTTGTGGAGTCTCCTTCTGTGCAGACATTCCAACCCGCCTGGACACCTTCCTGTGTAACCTCATCTGGGTGTTCCTGCTCCATGGGGGGATTGCACTGGATGAGCTTTCCAGGGCCCTTCAACCCCTGACATTCTGGGATTCTGTGTCTGCTCCTGTCCCAGCTCTGCTATTCCACGTGTAGCCTCTCTGTGGCTGTATCTTCTGAAATTTAGGCAGGGATTCAAAAAACTCTGATGGTCTTTGTGGGAGTAGAAACTGGCTCCAGCTGGCTTTTTCTCCAGGTTATAGGCTTCTGGGTGGTGATGTAGAAGTCCTGCATGCTCTTAATGTGTATAAATGACTGAGATCTGGGCAGGTACTGGATGGAGAGATGACTTTGTCTGGAAGGCAGCAGAAAAGAAAAATTAATGAGAGCTTGGAAGAGGAAAAAATAGAATAGCTGGAGCAAAAATATTCTGGAGAAAATGTAAACACAAAAAATGTGCTAACTAGACATTGTCTTTCTTTCTCCAGCATTCTTTTGGGAACTGCACATGAGCAGGTTTAGAAGATTTCGTGTTGTTATTAGTTTATTTTCAGGTCATTTATTTAAGTGTCATAAAGAACATTAGCTGGTGGTTAGGGACTACAATATCTATTATATCACTCCAATCATGTGGACAAGTTTATACTATGTGTGATTTACAACGGTCTTTCCGCAGTTAAAATGGTTATATTCAGGTACGGGGTTCTATATGTTCTATTAGCGGAATCCAAGTGGCTGAGCACAGTCTTCCAGTCAAAGTCCCAAAAATGAATGTTTTTAGGCGAACACTGTGGGCTGCAGCGAGAGCTGTTTATGGCTCTCTGCCTACATCCTTTATCATGTCTCCACTGTTGTTAGTAAAATATACAGAACTACTTTATGCCAAAACAATGGAAGCTAATGCAGATAACTTGTTCCAAAGTTAACCATCAAATAAATCTCTTTTTTTTTTTTTTAAACTGTTAAGTGAAATGGTGTTCTAAAACTTTTAAAAATTGTCAAGATGATGAATACTGTGTGTGTAGTACAAGTAAATACCAGGGAATTGATTGCACACACATGTCTTAAATAAAGGATATTAAATAGTTTATTCCAGAGGGAGATCGGTGAAGTTTTATCTAATATTATTAGAAATTCTGCAATGATGGATCAGATGCATAAGGGCTGAAAACTAAGAAAAAAAACTCTTCAGAAATAGAAATGGTGCATTGAGTGGATTATTTTCTGTGAGACCAATGACAGGTGGGGGGATACAGCCTGCCCAGGTAGACCAACCTCTCACACGTCAAGCAGTTCTTCTTAACGGCAATGATTTTTCAAAATCTGGTTTGGTAAATCAGTCCTCTCAATTCTGTTGCAGATTCGGTGTTGTAGGATAAATCCCTTAACCTATTTATCCTTCAGCTTTTCCCATGCATAAATGTACAGAAGTACATCCCCTCATGGGGATGCGTCTATATTTCAAAGGAGCCACCACCTTCCAGTTTGAGGTCTATAATCCAGCTTAGACTGTAAAAACGCCAATTTAACTGTTAAAAGCACATATGTATGGAATTCAGCCATATTGAATTTATATTTTTATGCTCTGAGAGTCTGTTGCTGAGATGGGAATAGTTTAACCCAGGCCCATTTGGGAACATGTCTTGTTTAGGATGCAGGTAATGGGTTTGCATGAGGCTGTTGAATGCGATTGAACTTGTTCTGAGTGGCTCCAATGAGTGATGGCAAGCAGTGGAATAAAGGTGGATCTCGTAGGTGATTTGGTCAATGGCTTGAAAAAGTAGGTGAACGTGAAAGTAATATACCAAGGAACAGAAAGGAGTTTTAGGGCTTTGAAGAAAAATCCTCAAAGCGATTAGTCAAGAGTACAACTGCAGTAAAGCTCACATAGTTTGTATTTTGGGAGTAATTTTGAAAAATAAAAGAGTATTTTTGCATTTAAGCTGCTCCCTTGCAGTGGATGATTCTGGTGTTTAGGAATATTTGTTTTGACAAAGAGGGATCCCAGAAATGAGCGGTGATGGAGTAAAAGTCGGAAGAACCATGGAGGAGGTTGATGAAGTGAAGCAAGTGTTGGCTTTAGTAAACAGGTCAATAAACAGGCTATAGTGTGTCAACATTTGGAAATTAAAAGGAAATGGAAAATTTGAATGCCTGTACTCATCTGGGAGAACCATAATCACACTGAAAGGCATGTAAGTAAATAGTATTTGGGTAAATTAACTTGAGGTACAGGCAAGCGTTAGAGTGAGGATCCTATGGTGGCTGTGCATCTGTTCCTCTTTGTATTCATTTAGAAGAGTCGTGTTTGAATGATTTTTATGTTTAAATCAAATAGTAAAACTAGATCTGCATAAAATGTAATATTTCGTATATTACAAAAATGAGTTCAGTGACCTCAGTATAACTGTACAAATGTGTCCTGCAGTTGGGAAGGGTTTTCTGCAGGATGGACATCAGGTGGAGGAGCCCGTGGTGTCTGATGTTGTCTGTGGTACCTCCAGGTCATGAGCAGCTCTGCCTCAGTTTCCCCATCTTAGTGTTCAGTACTCACACCTGTGAAAAATCATGGGGGTAGTTGCTTTTATCCTAT
>NC_088608.1:4267500-4282500 GCF_036013475.1 Columba livia
AGCATTTTACATGTACTTTATTCCCTCTCAGTGACCCCCAACAAGGCCACAGACGCTTGTCAAAGCTGGTTTTGCTCTACTTGGGGTACACCAGCATGTTCCTCAGTTCTTCTTGCACACAAGCATTGACAGTGGATGTGCAAAACAGCAAACCCGCTGCATCCCAACCACGGTCACATCATGCAGGTGACACATACATAATTTTATTATAAGATTGGATCCTCCTTATATCTCTTTTTCATGGAGAAGACCTACAGTGCATCTTTTAACTCAAAACATTCACCCGAGCCTTATGGTTTTTCTTTCTTCCCTGCGTGCGCTGTATCATCTCAGCCGTTAAAGACTTGATAAGAGAAACTTGTCAAAAATCGATTCTTCTTCCCCTAATTGTACGGGCGTGATAAAAGATCACGTGGGGAATCAGCGAGAATTTACACACACATGCAAACAAGTAGCCGCTATCAATTCACGTGAAAGATCAGATCAGCCCGTTATCTTGTGTCCGTACATACCAGCGTGTGACGAGAGTGTGGAGAAGGACGTGGGGCAGGAGATACAGGAGCGGGAGGAACGGTGGTAGAAGTCACGATGAGGAAATTCAGAAGAAAGAAAAAATCTAGATTGTAACAGTTATCTGAAGTTTTCTGGTCTAAGGGAAAACGGTGTGTATGGAGATAGTGCTGTGCCCAGTTGCTTGTTTTTAATGTAGAGCATCACAAAGTCCAGGGGCTGAAGAAGTGAGGGAGAGGTGTTTTTTTGATAGTAGTGCCTTGTTCCTCTTCATCTTGGCAGTGCAATACAGAATTTGTGTAGTTACTGTTTGCCTTTGAATTCAGAATTCAAAGCTATTTAATATAGATATATTTGAGAATACTGCGAAGACGTATTTTAGTGACACTGTCGAATATTTTGACCCAAAGTTTATCCCATCCAGACACAGGTATGGCAAGACAGCAAAAGATGAAAGAGTAGTTGCTTCACCTAGAAATCACCTTGGAGTACCCATAAGTGCTATTAGCCTCAACAGGCATCCTCAACATTGTAAACAGCCTGCAGAGAATATGTAGAATCATAGAATGGTTTGGGTTGAAGGGCCCTTCCCAGCTCCCCCAGTGCCACCCCTGCCATGAGCAGGGACATCTTCACCAGCTCAGGTTGCTCAGAGCCCCGTCCAGCCTGGCCTGGGATGTCTCCAGGGATGGTTCATCCACCACCTCTCTGGCCAACCTGGGCCAGGCTCTCACCACCCTCAGTGTATAAAAATTTACTCCTTATGTCCAGCCTGAATGTCCCCTTCTTTGGTTTAAAACCATCACCCTTAGTCCTGTCGTAATAGGCCCTGCTAAAAAGTGTGTCCCCATCTTTCTTCTTGCTCTCTTTTAAGTACAGAAAGGCTGCAATAAGGTCTCCCCAGAGCTTCTCTTCTCCAGCTGAACACCGCAACTCTCTCAGCCTGTCTTCACAGAAGAAAGACTGTGGTCCTGTTCCTCCAAGCTGGGTGGCCACTCATGCGATGTCATTTGAGGAGGACAGAGGTTGTGCGTGGACAAAGGAAAGTAAATCCCCCATTTCAGGGGAATCACAGCTGGCAGGGTCTGTTCTGCTCCTTTGCTTGGGAAAGCAGTGGAGAGTTTGGCTCTCGATCTGTGCTGAATGGGGACTGAGTTCCTGCAGGGAAACTTCACCTTTGAAAAGCAAATGATTCTGGCAGATTTAATCCAAAAAGGTGAACGTGGTGGATAGATAAGACAGACCGAAAGCAAAGACTTAAAATGCAAGTGTTTATACAGCCTTGACTAAAAGGTACCAGATATGATAAAAAGGTGTAAAATAACAATTTCAAAGTGGAAACTTTTTAGCTGTGTCTAAGAAAAACTGTCTAATACTCCCAAAGAAAACTGTTCACCAGGGATGCAATACAGATAACATGTGGTGAATGAACCAGTGCCATGAAAGTAGAAGCTGACACCCTCAGTTCTTCAATACCTCAAGCAAAAAATAGTGTAACTTCACTTTCATGCAAGCTGAAGTTAAGTTGGAGAGCAGATATTAGGGGTTTTTTATAAGTAGCAAATAAAAAAGTTAATGAAATACTCTGAGAAGTTCAGATTTAAATGTTAACTGGAAGGGCAGTTTGGAAGTGTCTCTTCTTTGCTTGTTCATTCAGTGAAGTCTAACCTTGAAATTTCTTCCCATGGCTGGGGATTTGGGGCACTGAACCCTTCCAGTGGAAGATGCACTATTCCTTGATCACTGTTTTTATGAGCTTGTAGAAACGTTCAGCATGTAATCAAGATCTCTCAGGTGTGAATGTTCTCCTTCATTTTTTCCATCTTTCTTAAAGCCTATTTTCTCAAAGGGCTAGGAGAAGTTGATAGTCCAGAGGAGAAAACATCTCTAATTTTGATAATTGCAAAAAAGATGCTTTATACTGCCTCCTTATTCTTCAGCTTAAAAGCCTGATACAATTTTGAGTAGTTTAAGATGTTTGTAGCGTGGACAGAGCCTCTAGTAAGTGTTCCAAGAGCAATAGTTTGCTTTATGACCTTCTCTTCAGTTCCCTTCCTGCTTGGTCTCTGATTGAGATGTGGGCAACTAGAGATTGAGAAGAACTGTTCTGTAGTTACAAACTAAATGTAAACCTGTTAGTTTTGAAAATTATAAGACAGACACTTCATCCTGTGATGAAATGGCAGGAATTAAGTGATGGCTGTGACATTCACCTGTGGGACCCTAAATAGAGAGTACTAAGATCTCCCTTCCCAAACCTTGTGGAACACAAAGATGTTTGTACCACCTGCACTTGTATGCACTTTGCTGCTCTATAAATTCTTGAATTAGTTAGTCTCAAACAGGAATATTTGGGATCTGATCTTAGAGAAATGGAGGCAGAAGGTGAGTTACCAGCTTTTGCTCACCAAATCACACATATTTATGTTGCCCCAGCTTTCTCTTGCTTTCCCTATGCAAGAACCAGGTAACTGCCTCTGTGGGACAGGGAGGAGCAATGGCATCTATGTTTCTATCAAGTATGTTAATTCTCATCAGTGGGTAATTGTGATGAGCTGAAAATGGGGTGTTTTTTAGCTTTCTGAAAGGTTGCATGTCTGCCAATTGTACTGAAAGAT
Organism: Columba livia; assembly: GCF_036013475.1. NCBI lineage: Eukaryota > Metazoa > Chordata > Aves > Columbiformes > Columbidae > Columba > Columba livia. Next base: position 4,270,629 of record NC_088608.1, read on the forward strand.
TCACAGAAGGTTAGTGAATGTGTTTGGGTTTGAGTGGTGTTTTTTCTCCTCCGGTTTCAATATTCTGGGCTCCTGTTTAACAGTTGAAGCAGTTTGCTCAGTTGGCATCAGCAACACACTAAAGGAGAGGGGATATCTCTCAGAAATACAAAGAACTAGCACATTTTGTGATCTGTTCTCGCTCAGATGTATACTTCAAATTGCATTCCCTCAGTGGAGGGAAATCATTTCAGTCACCCTGGTCACAGCAGAAAGCAGTCCTCGTTTTGAACGCCTTTTTTCATTAATGTAGATATGTTTCCGAGATGAGAAACGATGTTTCTTCTAATTATGGTTACATGTAGTTAATTTCCTTTTTTTAAAAGCTCGGTGTGAAAGGCAGTTTGCTTTAAGAAGGGGAGGAAAAGAAAAAGGGAAAAGTGATACAGCTGATGCTCCTGTTGCCTTAGCAACAGATTTATTTATTAGGGTCTGAAATGACATGAGTTAATATACCACATACCTGCTGATCGGCAAACTCTCCTATTTCAGCTCCAGTTGACAATTAAGTCCTGGACAGCTACAGCCAGGGGTTAATGTTACTCATTAGGAGAACTAGGTCATTACTGGGAAATCAAGGCACTTAAGGCAGCATGGATAAAATACAAAATTCAACATCTCAAGGAGTGAGGGGTTTTATGTTAATTAACCTTATTTTCCTTTCATTAAAAAAAATCTTTCATATATGCATATGACAGTGGATCAATTAATTGAAAAGGAGAAAAAAGAGTAAGCTGTAGTTTACTTTCCTCTCTTAGTTGTCTTCATTTCCTTTGGAAGGGTTTCATTATTTTATGGAAAATTCTTATGTCTATATGATGAGTAAAAAGGGTATTAAAATTAAGAAGGGAATCATCATGGAAATCAGCTTTACCACAAGGGAATGAGCAAATAAAAGCCTTGGAAATGAAAATAAATAAGCTTTGCTAATACCTCACCTAAGGAGCAGAATATAAGCCCATCAGAGCTTGGAGATATTTAGAGGTACTTCTTTGCTTCTTTATTAAGCAGTTACATAGTTATTTGACCTTCAGAAACTGAAACTTTAAGAAACAAAATCCAAGTTGTTGGTAAATATTCTATTTACAGAAAGCCAGTCGGTGGTATAGCAGACAGTAGCCCCTCCACTTAGTAATTGGCTTCTGATTTCCAGGAAAATTAATATATATTCTCTGGAAGTTTTATTAAGATATCTGAGTGGGAGTTTTAACTTGATAAGTCATAAGTGATTTAATAAAGCTCTCCTGAAAGCCTTTGTTTACTAACTTTTAGCAGACTTCGTTTTGATACTGGAGAACTTAATAGGCTGTAAAAGAATCGTATTAAAATCAAACTTCGTTGTTTTTTTACCCACTGCTCCCCCAAATACACTTAGTTCTTTCACTTCTAGTAAGCACTCTTCTTTCTTTTCTATAGTTAGGCTCCATGCCCAGTTCTGCTTCCTGTTGCGTTTAGAGCAGTTTGGTGTAAACCCTTTTTCCACTCCTGTAAAGTCAAGGTTGAAGCAGCATCTTACGTGGGTTGCAAGTAGTGAACCATTGGTGTCGGGCTGTCAGAGCACTGTTACCTGTAACAAGAGCAAAATTCAAGCCCCATGAACTATTTTCTGCTCCAGGGGATGGTTTTGCACTCTGATGTACCTGTACCTTAAAGCTTAAATACCATAAAGATTCTGCTTAAAATATCACACGCAGAAGCCTTCCTTCTTCACTGTCTCTGTGCCACCTGGATGCTCATAGGGCAGCTGCTTTAGTGCCTTCCTCTGAAGCCTGTCATAATACATGTTTCAGCCACAGCTGAAAAATTGACGTTGAGTTAATGTAAGATTGCAACTGCATCACTTGGACATTTTAAGATTAATTAAGTTTGGAACAGAAGTATCAGTTTGCCCTATAAACTCTGGTAAGCTTGGCTTTTCCTTTTACCATGATGGGAAACTCATTCTATGGTGTTTTTCTTCTCTTGTGTAGCTACAAAACCCAAGTCTGAGCAGAAACACCTGAACTGGTGGGTCTAAAGCCCTGAGGGAAGTGGGCTCACACTTTTCCACCTATTGCCATCAGAACAGTCCTTTTCTTCTCCATTCACCCAAGCTTTGTCTTGGCCTTTCATACCTTCTTCCTTTTCTCTCATAGATTAGAATTGTAGAATCATGGTTGGTTGGAAGAGACCCATAAGATCATCGAGTCCAACCATAACCTAAATCTGTGTCCCTAAGAACTTTGCCTAAATGCCTTTTAAACCCCTCCAGGGATGGTGACTCCACCACTGCCCTGGGTGGCCTGTTCAATGCAATTGGATATTGTTCCCAATATCCAATCTGAACCTCCCCTGGTGCAATTTGAGGCCATTTCCTCGTGTCCTATTGCTTGTTACTTGGGACAAGAGACCAACACCCTCCATGCTCCAACCTCCTTTCAGGTGGTTGTAGAGAGCGAGAAGGTCTCCCTTTCTCTTCCTATATAGTCTCCTTGTGCAGCAAATTTGATTTTTCTCCGCTTTCTCAACTTTTTTCCATCTTCATCATTTCAGTCACCCTCCCTGTCTGTGCAAGGGACCTTCTACAACACATTGGTCCCTGTTTTCTCCTAATCTCCATTGTCCAACCTGACTATGTTATCCTCATCGTCTCTTATACTGGTGTCCTTATTCAGCTTATTGCATTTTTTTTCCCGTATGAACCGGCGTCGTGTCGCATATTTTCCCCTTCTTCTCTGCTTCTTCTTTCAGTTCACTATTTCTTTGCCATGCTGTTCTTGGATAACTAGTCAAATTGATGAGATCTTATTTGTCCCCTTTGCTTTATTCTCATCTGCATCTGAGAGTTTCAGTCAAACTGGAAAAGCCTCTTCAACCCATCTCCTATACTGCTTTGTTTTCTTAACCAAATCTTACATTTTCTTGTTGTTCCTTATTTTCAATGCATATAAAAGAGCTCTTTATTCTGCAAATTTTATTTTGAATTCAGTGGAGGAATCATTGAAAGTGAAGACAAGGTTTGTGGTTTTATTTCAGATGGCAGATCCTGCCTGGGTTTTAGCAACCTGACCTGCAGGACTAGGACTATCTTGCCCAAGACATGTGGACCGTTCAGTGACCAGGTACAAAAGAAGTTCTCCAAAGGCTTGTCTATGTTTTCAGGAAGACTTCCAACACAAGAAGTGTATCTTTGACTCAAAATCAAACACATCCAAATATTCAGTTCTTACCTTAAACCGAAAAGCGGTTGAAATACCTAAAACAGAGGCTTATTAGAAATGTAATATTTGCAAGATGTTTTAAATCTTGTTCTTTGGATGTTCTGGAGAACTTTTGGCAGAATTTTTCTGGAAGATGATAGTCCAAAATAGCTCTAGTCTTTGGAAATGTCATAAAGAAGAAGTTTTCTAATGAGAAGTCTCAGGCAAACTCAGCAGACGGTGCCACCAGCCCCCTTAGTAGTTCACAGTAACCCTGACCAAAGTATGTGAATAGTCTCCAGGAGACAAAAATCAAATATTTCCTAAGCAAATTATTTGCTATTCTTCCTTATGTTCACCAATAATAAGGGGTTATGTTTCTCTCTTCAAAGCTTTTTAATTAGATTCCTCTTCTTACTGCGCAGCAAGTTTGACTCTCTTCCCCCTTTCCCTTCTTGTCCTCCCTGCTTTCCTTTTCTGTGTTTTCACCCTTTTCCCCCCTCTCTTCGTCCTCTAATCTCCGCTTTTTCTCAGGTGTGTTTGTGCAAAAACTGCCTCAACTAAATGAGTTGATTTCTTGTTCCAGAAGTGATGAGATTCGTAGTTACTTTAATCTTGTTGAATAATGAATTTCGAGCCTTGGTCTTGGTGCCAAGGAAGTTCCTGCTTAGGAGCTTCATCCTTGGATATGACAGCTTCACAAATCCAAAAAGGATGAGTTACAGTATTGTACCTGAGCTAATTTCCATTGGGGTATTAGTCAGTAAGGACCAGGACTTACGTTTGACCCAGGCACTGAATCTGGTGGACTATTAAATACTTATAGTTTGGTGATGTGAGTCCACCATGGAAAACATAGAGGGGCCACAAGGTTTTGTATGGTGGGAGTGCCATTCCCAGGCAGATGTTTGGTGATGTAGTTATTTATGTAGTAACTTACATTCGAATCTTCTGTTCTTTCAAGTAACTACCTGAGTAGATTTTTTTTTCCCACGTCCATAGTCATTTATTACTACCATGACATGACTTTTTTATAGCATGTTGAATTACAATAGGATATATTGTGTATGGTTATCAAGGCTGTCAGGATGACTCAGGTTATTTTATCTTGCCTCACAACAACAGGAAACCATTTGTTATGTTACCTTTGGAACAGAAAAGGAAGTTAAGTTTAATATGTTGTTTTAAAGAAACTATTTGGGAGTAGTTTGTAGCCGTTATTGGGTTGTGTTGCAAATTCGAGTAAAATGGTTATTTTCTCTGAATCCTATACTTGTGAAAAGCTAGGTTCTCTAAGCTGGAATAAAAGAAATGAAAAGGCATCCGAATAAAAGTGCATTGATTTTTACAGCGAGGTAACTGAGACCAAACACTGGTCTTTGTCTTCGAAGGTTAATCTCTCTTTAGGAAACAAGCAGGAGGCTCAATGACTGATGCTGATCCTGAGGTTTCTTTGGTTAGAGAATGCGCAATATTTTATTTTGAGGTTTTTTCCTTCGCGAATTGTGAGGGGAGAAGAAGAAGAATCTAAACAATAAACTCCCAAGGTTCTCTTTTTTTTTTATGAATCTCTTCTAGATAACACAAGATAGGAGAAAATGCTTTTCCAGCGTAAAGCACAACGCCACCCATTTTTCTCAGGCCAGCAATTTGAAAGAATCAGGAGGTAAAATACACACTCCTCACTGTAAATACGTCATGGCCTATAACAGAAAATAAAACACTGTATTTGCCAGTACTGTTTGGCTGCTTTTTGCTTCTCTAGTGCCATTTTTTAATTCCTTGGCTTGCAGAGGTGTTTTGCAAGTGCAGGCAAAGGATCAGGACCATTTCTGTTTGTAGGAACTCCAAATGGCTCGCTCAAATCTATTCTGGAGGGGCCTTTATTTCAGTGACTCTTACGCAGAAATGTTTTCTTCTACTTGACTCCATTTTCTATTAACTGAGGGGGTATTGGATATTGTGGTAACTTTTGATGCTGATGATGCCAGACAATGTTTAGAGGCACAATTACAGCAAAGACATTTTGTAAGCGTATCAGCCGAAGAAGAAAACTCATTGGACTTAACTACATGTTTACAGTCTACCCCTACCTCATATTGGAAATGTAAAAAGATGGAAAAACACTGTGATAAATTGAATAAATAGAAAGCAATTAACTTTTCCTTCATGTTTGCATTTTCATAGTTATTTCTTTTCCCCCTTGTTTCTTTTCTGGTAGCTCTTTTCCCACAGTTATCGTGAGCATTGTTACCAGAAATTTGGTATTAGAATTCTAATCTTTTGCCTGTCTTTCCCCCCCGCCCCAATCTTAACATAGAAAACGCATATTAAAGTCATTTGATTTAGGCAAGTCTTCTGTCCTTCGTGAAAATAATGACTACAATGTGTTTCATTTGGGATATTGAATAGGCTTGTAACATGAGTCTCTTACTTTAAGAAGAATATTATCCTCCCGTCTCTGATCCTCAGCACATTTCTGTAAATGAAAGCTCCTGTTAGACCCTCTCTTAGGGATGGGGAAACCTGGGAAATCAGTGTCAGGAAAAGACCAGAATGCTGAAATTCTCTGGTTTTAAGGCCAGGCTTATATTTTGTGACTAACTGCTGCTTTCCAGCACTGTTAAGTTATAATAAACCTATATTCAAGTCTTGCAGAGCTCAAGCTTTAATGTAAAATTTCAGGGTGTAGTACAGTAAACGCAGTGAAAAAATGATGGATGCTTTTCTTTAGGTTAGGTTTAAGGTGAAATGGAGCCTTTTTTATTTCAGCAGAGCGTGCGTGCAAAAAAACACACCATTTATTGATATGCTGCTGTTCTCCTCTTGAAAATGCCCTGGACGGATACAGGGTCAACAGGAGGCTGATGTCACATGAGTCACCCTTATCAGCCTGTGGCATCCTTCATCACCCTCCCCAGGCCTGGACCGTATCAGCCAAAACAGTCAAGAACCTCAAGTTCCTGCTGTTATCACCCAAACGAAGAACGTTACAGGGATAAAGGCACCTTCAGCCCTGGCTCCGGGGGCGATAGGGGAGCAGCTCAGCAGCAGGGCCTGCCCACGCTTTCCTTCACCTTCATTCTTCCGAAAACAGAAACGTTTAGGGGGATTTTGCAGATTTTCTACCTTTTCTTTTTGTTCTCCATCCTCACTGCTAACGCCACTGCATGCCTTTGCTCTATTCTCTTCCTCTTTGGTTCTCCTTTAATTATCACACAGTTTTATTTTTGCTTCCTAATTTATATCTTTACTGTTTCTTTCTGACCTTTTCTCTACCACTGATAGCAGTCTCAAATGCTCTCTGAAGCTTCTCTCTGAGTAGTTTTCTGTATTCTTTCATTTTCCTGAGTCTATACCTTTTCCTTTTTCTCTTCTATTTACTCTATATTTATCTTTTCTCCCTCTGGGTTTGGATATGCCGTGATTTTTCAGTTTTCAACTTGAATACTTGTATTTTCTTGTTCCTCTTCTTGTGGTTCTCTTCCCCTTTACGTTGTTTTGCCCGTCTCATCTGCCAAACTCGCTCCTCAATATTTCACCTTCCTGAGACTAAAGAGCCACTGTCATCCACTTCAAGGTCTTAGAAACTTCATCTCCTTCACTTTTAATTATCGATTCTATGCTCATGGACTTCTCCAGCCCCCTTCCTGCCCCTCATTCCTTCCCTGTGCTTTGTCCCCCATCCCTTTCTCTTCTCCCTGGTTGCAGAACCATTTTCTAGTGATAATTGCAGATAGGTGGAAATCTGTGGTTTATCTTTTGATATATATTCTAAAAAATATATATTTAAAAAAAAAAAAAAAACGCTAGTATAACTTCTGAAGATTTTGTACCTGTTTTAGCGTTGCCACTTCACACCACTTCCAATGATACGATGAATTGGGGAGGCAGGAGGAGACGCAGCCAGTTTGAATCGCTTGGTTTTAAGGCACTGTAAAAAATGAAATATGACTGTTTGCCCTGACAATTTGGGATTCTCCACTGCTGCAAATCTCCCATGCTAAATGTCCTAAGAAGATTAAGATCGACCCTTTTAATATTGCTCTTAGCTGAGCTTTTTTGTAACCCTTTCAGAATATGTAGCACCTTGAGAGATGGCTCAACAAGGCTGTTATCATAAGAATTACACACCCTTTACATGTTATTTTCTCAAATATTAAGACTTTCTTTCCTGACATAGCATTCTTAGGTTACTGATTAACTTGCATAAACTGTAAGTTTAATTCTTTGTTTAAAGAGACTGCATTTATTTCACCCCTTTGAGCAAGTCCTGTCTCTTCTCCCCAACTCTGGTGCTTTTGCATTGCATAGCTATATGTGTCTTCTCCAAAATCTAAATAACTGCAATTATCGCTATGTATGATAAGTTTAATTAAAAAATTAAATTTAAGTCACAGAAGACCATATGGGTCTCTTAATGAATTTCGCTCAAATCCAAGAGATCGATATGCACTGAATAATGTAAAGGGCCAAATTCTGCCTTTTTATTTCTTTTAATTTAATACGTTTTCCATCACTGATAAGGGACTTGGGGATCCGGCAGCCACAGGGAATAACTCCAGTTTAGCTGGTTTCTGTGCACTCTCCTTCCAGTTCCAGCAGTGGGTGAGTCTGGAAACTGAATTCACAACACCCCTGAATAGTAGAAAACTGATTTGGACCCTGTTGCCATTGATTGTATAGAGGAGCATCATCGTAGCGCTATGAAGTTGCTTTTCAAAATCATTTTTTATTCTGAAAAGAGGGATGTCAAGTCATCAGTTAATCCTGACAGCGTCCTTCTGTGGTGAAAATGTAACAATCACACCCGTTTTATAAACAGGGAATCTAAGGCAGATATAATGGAAGATATAATGGTGGTGGTGCTGCTACCACCAGCCTCCCAATCCCCATTTCAGGGACAGTCTTGGAAGTTTTATTTCAGATTACAAATGGTAAAAAAATGAGCGTTCAGTTCATGGATCTTCAATATCTCCAACAGCACAGTGCTCTCAAATCCAAGTATAGATGTGGTGCCTGTGTCTGGTTTGTGGCATTTACAGCTGGAGTTTGGTCATTCTGATATTTTCATGTTTTTACAGTGAAATTTAGAGCGTCTTCATACCCAGTTCTTATTTTGCCTTTACCAGATGCGTATCAAATCAAGTAGAAATACAGAAGTGTTTGAAATACCTACGCTAAGCAACAAAGCCAGACCCTAGAATCAGCTTGTTTTTTCCCCAAACAGAATCACTTAAAAGTTTGCATTTTAATATCAGGTTTTTATAGAGTTTTGCAGTTCTTCTTAAGAAAATGGAGTATATATAATTAATACTGTTTAATAAAGCTCAAAAATGCAACAGATGCAGCCAAAAGTGCACGTCATTTTTGAGCAGATCTTTACAGAACAGACATTCCATATTGTGTTCATCTTTTTCCATGATCACTGCTATGACAATCTGGTGTGTTTAGCAGTTGTTGCTGAGTAAGGCAGACTGGATTGTATATGATTTTCTCCATGTCAGCCAAGAAGCAGAGCTCTCTTCTTTTTGATGTAGTTAAAGAGGTGGTCTTCTACTATTTATTGCTTTCTACTAGGAGCAGCTATACCTTTACTAACTTGTAGGAATAATAATATATTGCAATCTGTAGGTGCGGTCAGAAGCAGGTCTTAATGGAAAATGAAATGGTCGTGGTGCAGAAAAGTCATAGGAACTGATAAATTGAATATGGTGACCTCACAAATAGAAAAAACGACAAGATTCACAAAACGTGTCATTAAAATCTGCTTGTGTCACATAAAAGCAAAGTATTTTAAAAGGGGCTGTGGAAGGAGAATCACCTACAGCAGAAAAACCCCCAGAGAGGCTCCAGCGCAGAGGAAACGCTTCCCCTTTCAACATTCCTTCTGGGTGCCAAATTTTCCTTCTGTTCTTCCCCACCTATTAAACAAAGCTGCAACTTCCAATTCCTATCAGTTTTCCTAAATATGTGCAGCTTATGTGGCTTCGACGAGCTGTAAGGCTCCGGATTCTCCTGCCAGCTCCTTGACAATGTGGCTCCAACAGCATCCTCCACTTTTGGCTGCCTCCGGGACCCCTGGTCTCTTCTGGAAAGGGAGAGGGAAAGCAGATCCTTTGCTGGAAGGGCTTTTTTTGTGTGACTGCAAAGCTGATGGTGGGGCTGTGAAGAGCTTGGAAAGATCCCTGTGAGCATCGTGGCTCTGTCTGTCGAGGCTGCCTCCTCGTTTTACGGGGATGTTTGGGTCCATCTCGGGGTGAGGTGCACGTAGCTCAGCATCAGAGCTCCTGGGGATCACTTATAAAGCACCCGCAAAAGCCCTCCTGGGGGAAACTGAGGCAAACAGGAAACATTGTACTGAATTACACTGAATTATATTGTATTGAATTACATTATACTGAATTCCCTGCTCGTTGCAGTGGGGTTGGACTAGACGACCTTTGAATGTCCCTTCCAACCCAGACTATTCTATGGTTCTACACCAAGTCCCAGCACCAAGGCTGTTATGTTTTCCTTGCAAACTTGCACATTTTCAATACAGATCTTCCAGACAAGTCTGAATCTTCCACTGTAATCCCATTTTGGCTCTTTGAGCTGGGAATTTGGAGGGAACTATAATACTGGCAATGCGTTCCTGCACATAATGTACCTACCAGAAACAGGTGAGGATGCAAACAAACTAGTAGGCAGTTCTGGGATCTTTGTAACTGGAAGAAATTCTCTTCACAAGCTGGTGTTCATATCCACTTTGGTTACTGGAACCACCGGGAAAACTCCTGGTTCACAGATGTGAAACAAATTATGAAGCTTATGCAGTTGCATTCCTCCTTATTACGGAGAACACAACAAATCTGGGAGAAGGAGGACTTCTTAAAGTCATTATTGTCCACATTTATTTCAAGAAAATGCAACTAGTTCTGAAAACTCCACGGTTCCTGAAGATTTCTCAGCTTAGGAGAGACACGTTAATTGTAAGATTAATTTGTTTTAATTCCCTAAACCAAAAATATTGACTGAATGAGAAATTAACACATGTAGAGCTGCAGATGTCATTTGGCTTCAGATTTCCTGAATGATATAATTATTAATATTTCATATAGCAGTGTGACAAACCTACGGATTCACTCTACAAAATTAGGCGGTGAAGAAAGACGCAAGGACAGCTGAACTATAGATTTTCCCTTAATACAGGAAGGAGAGCAGTGGAATTTTCTAAATAATAAATAAAACAAAAATATTTTAAAGACATATGGTGCACATCTGAAGTACAATCATTCAGAGCAGAGTAATTAAATGCAAGATGTAATATTCACCTTGGAGGGGGGGGAATTATTTCATTTTTACTATAAGAATTTGGGAAATTTAGATCATCTGTGGTACCATTCGACCCTTTCATTCTCTCCTAGTGAAGTAGATAGATTAGCAAATCGGCTTTTTATTTTGTTTTTAGATAACCAAGCTTGTTTTGCAAGGCATTGAGTGTTACACCCATACAAACCTTTAATATTATCTTCAGCTGAGATGATAAATAAGTACAGGTTTCTTACTTTCTGTTTTAACTTCCAGTTACCTCCTTAAAAGCCTAAGGGTAGAAAATGTCTTGTGTTAGTTTATTCCTTCCTTCTTTACCTAAAGCACTGAATGGATCAGAAACTTTACATTAGTGCAGCGTGGCTTCATAAAATTCCAGCTTGGGAAATACTAAATTTTAAGCAAAAGTTTGTGATTAACCTATTCCTCCTGAAAAAGGAGATAAAGTGTAATGGAGATTGTATGTGTATTTTTTGACAGAAACAAAGAAGTTGTTTTTCTTACTTTGCCCCTTTTTCTAACATGATTTTTGCCTTTAGCGAGGTGAGATATTACTCAGCCCTTCTCGCTTTCAAAGTGGGTAATTTGAAGAGCAAAGGCATCGTTTGAAGACAGGGAAGAGAGAGAAGAATCTGCTGAAACTGAGTTTCGATCCCGAGCGCTGAGTTGAGGAAAAAGTTCAACCACGTGGCATAAGCAAAGGGGGAAATTACGCTGAAATCACTTCGCTGAAGTCCCCGAAATCACAATTTAAGAGAAATACTGTTCTGATTTTTTGAAACAAATCTACGAGTAAACATAAGCGATGCTGAGATAAGTTCTTTTTGTTTCAAGGGAACATGACAAAGATCCTGAGACTTTCTTTAAAGTCCTGCTGAAACTGAAAGAGAAAGATCTTCCTTTCCACGTGTCTGTGCTTGGAGAGGCTTTCACTGAAATTCCAGGTACCTTTCCTTTTGTTTCTTAATGTAAAGTTACCAAAAAATAAATATTTCCAGAGGTAGTTTTCATGTACAAATTATTTTACATTAGTGAGAGAACATGTTTGAAATCTTCATAGTTGTAGAGCTATATAATATTAATATGTCATTAAAATTATTAAAGACAGTAAACATTTTTCATTTTACTTGGCAGTGCAAGACCTTATTCATTCTTTCTGTTTCTGTAACACTTCTGTATTTATTTACATGTAAAGACAGGTGCGAGTGACTGGATGGTTCAGATAGGAAACAAAATCTTTGCGCAAAGGTCGCTCATCTGAAATCCAGATTGAGAATTTAACAGGTGAAAACACTTAGTTCCCTTTCAAACGTGAAGTTAAGGACTTCTGTGGAGAGCTT
>NC_088608.1:4287500-4375000 GCF_036013475.1 Columba livia
TGCAATCCTTAATGTGCACAGCTGGCAGCTGAATGCAGGTTTGATACTAACAGTTTAGACATCTTTAGATGTAGCAGATGGAAAATTTTACACAAATAAAGTAGGAGAAAGTGTGCAATTAGGTTTTTATCTGCAGTTACACGATGCATCCTGTGCTTTCGTTTAGAACATCACCTTGGTGGGTGGTCATCATCCTGCCTTGCACCAAAGCGGTACCTTCTTGACACCACACTTGATGTTGGATGCCTGCCCAAACACCAAACTCCTGTTATTGTTGAGGGGGAAGGAAATAAAGAAATGCAACTATCAGCAAAAAGACAAAGGCAGACCAGCAGTGCGATTCCAGCAGCCCCAGTACATTCTGGTTACATTCCATGCGAGTTAAGTCACTATGGTAAAATCCTTGGCAGGGTTTTTTTTTTTCAATAGTTTATTCATGATGTTCATTATTATGAGCTGTAAAGAGTATGAGAATTTCATTTTTTAAATGTCTTATGGAATGTATCACTTTCTTAGATCTTGTAGACATGCTGTGGAAACCATAACATAAAATATGAGTTACTTACAATAACTAATTTTAATCCCATCTGCTAAGTATGACAACATTAGCATTTCCACTTAATTAAAAACACCCTTAAAGCAGCAATGTTTTAATCACTCCATTTTATTTACTCTCCTCCGGTGTCACTTATAATTGTAACTTTTTATTTTTTAATAATGAGGGATTTTTTTTTCTCTGTGCATCACACAAAAAAGTGCTGTCGATAATTAGCAGTCTTCTGTTATTACTAGACTCAGGTGTCACAACTGTGTCTCATCCTCATTACAGTAAAAAATTTCACCTATCAGATTCATTATTGCTAGATAATGCGACTGAGAGCCTTAGCAGGCCCTCCAGAAAAGTAATTCAGCCAAGCAAAATTATCAGCTAATTATATTTAGAATCAAAAGCCCAACAACTATTTGCAGATAAATTGTATGAATTGAAGTGAATAGATCTGAATATTAAGATTCATAGATTTAGCAGATGATTTGTTAATTGGAATAAAAAGGTCATTTACTAGCCATTTTAACAATAGATCAATCGGAACTCTATTTATTATTTAACTAGTAGCGCTTAAGGATTGAAATGAAGAATAATGGTATTGTTGATACGATACTTTTCTGGAGAAAAGCGTGGAAGTTGCGAAGCGTTTCCCTGTTGTCGTTGGGCTGTTTCCCTGTTGTCTGCGTGCTGGGGATGCTCTGCCCGGTTCGGTTTGATCTATAGGTCGTGGCATCCCAAAGGTGGACGGTCCATAGCGAAGGACCTGTCGGAAAACGCGTGTGAACTTCGGAAAGGTAGAAAACGAGCATGCAAACGAGATCATTTGCAAATGAAAGAATTCCAAATTTTAACTCCTATCCGGCGAACTGCGGAGGCGTTAAATTCTGATTTTACTAATTCATGGTCCTGATAGAGGTTTTTGGAAGGGGGGATTGTGTACTCAAATGGTGACTCAGATTGCATCTTGGCCTGCAGTTTTGTTTTAGGGAGCTGTTCATTTTTTTTCATGCAGATGATACGATTAAAAAGCAAATATTTTAACATAACTTAGTGATCTGAGCTATTACTGAAATGTCCACAGTTTCACTGGTGGTTTTTTTTTTCTCCTAGATTAAAGAAAACTTTAAAATCTATTTGCTTTGACATATGACACAATATTTAAGGACTGAAATCATCAATTAAATCACACATCAGAAACATTTCTCTTTGGTAAAAAAATATAGTGCTAGACGATGTACACTTTGAAATTGTTGTTAATGTTTAAAATGCAATCTGAAGTGCATATGTTATTTAAAACAAAGCAATACAAATTTTAAAAGTTTATAAAAAAGCAAAAGCATTTGCAGAGCAATGTGGTTCTTTGGGTTGTGTGGATATGCACAGTTTTCTAGCGTGAAAGCTGAATATGTTATTCTTTATTGTATTTTTCCTGTTTAAAACTGAGGAGATCGAAAGGAAACAGAGTGAGTTCCTTGTGGGTGCCTGTAATAAAGTACCAAACCCAATATGCACGTGAAGGTGGTGAAAACCTTTTGGATTGTCACTGAAAATAGAAAAGGTGAATGTTGACAAGATATCAGATATATATTCTGGGGATAGAGGGAAAGTGAAGTTAAAAATAAAGCTCTCGTATGGTCAACATGTTGGAGGAAATTCAAAGCCTCTCATAAAATAAACATATTTTAAGAAGTGTTTTGAATTTCACTGTGTAATTTCTGGCCAACAGAAATCACGGTTGTATCTTTGGAGGGACATTATGTCAGATCAATGGTCATTATGCAAAAGAAATAAACTGAAAGCGCAATGCCTTAACCCATTCGGTTATTAAAACGCACACCCGATGCTTTCCTTTAGATTCGCTATAAGAAAACTTCGCGCCACTGCGTTGCAATTATAACATATTTGGGTTTGATGTTACAGGAGATATGTAAATTGTTCCTTGAAAAAAACACGAGTACAAAGCATCGCACACTTTGGCAAAGGAATATCATCAGTAGTTATTAAAAAATACAACATCCTGAAAAATGAAGGAAATTATCTGCAGCATGTGCATAAGCTGAATTATCCCAGCCCGAAACATGTTGTAAGTTGTTCCTGGGCTATATTTAACTGTAACCTTTGGAGTGTTAAAGTCGCAGGAGAATATCTGTTCTGCCAGGTAACGGTGATCGTGTGCGTCTGTGGATATTATATATACACGTATATCCACACGTGCGCACGTCTGCCCTTGCTTTTCTGCAGCGTTATTAAGAAAAGCCGTCCATACTTCACCATGTTGTTACATGTGTCTGTCTGCTGATTATAAAATGTGTTAAACAGTATTTAAAAAACAAAAAAATGCAGAGCTGCGCTTTGATTTATTCAGCGAACAAAACATATGCTCGCTGTTCTGTTCTATGTAATTCATATGATCAATAAAATTTTCTTTAAAAAGAGCAACTTTGGCATTTAGAGGGATTATGCTGCTGAAGGAAAGGAAGTGTTTCGCTCTTGCTGCATGTAGTCAACCTCAGTGCTCTTGCACCGAAATAAGCTTTTGCTCACTAATGTCTGTTTTTGGTGTGTTTCTTATTTCTAATCCCCAGGGTTGAAGCTGTATATTGTGGCTGTTACCCGCTGTGTCCCAAAGCCTTGGTGTACCCAGAGATATTTCCAGGTAGCTGCTTCGTTGCCCCTTCTTTTCGCTGAAACGCAATAACATGATCCATGCTAAAATACCACGTTTCAGAATAAACTTGAGCAAAAGCAATTGTTTATTTGGCGAGCCGGCGTGTTAGTGTTAAGGAGAATTTTATGTGTTTTAATACATTAGACGAAGTTTATATTTGCCATCTGTTCTTTTAAGATAACACAAAAGCAAGTTTTGAAATGGCATTCTTCATTGTTAGCGTACACAACCCCTAATGATAAATTTTTGTTAAAAGGTCAGTGATGCTGCAATGGTTTGCAGATTTTTTTTGATACACAAAACAAAACAAACAGGGCCGAAAATCACACCAAATTATTTAGACAATTTAATACTTAATAGTATGCAACCGCAGTACAGGATACACACTCATGTAGTACCAGTTCTTTGAAAAAATCTCATCACTAAATGTATCACATATGCATTGTGTTACATTAGAATAATGTATTTTAATCACCCAAAGGAGATGTCTAAACAGCACAACTACACAGTCTTATTTAGCATTAAACATCCTTGTGAGCTGAGGTAACCTTATAAAATCATGCTTAAATAATGTAAAACACGAGGCGGCACAGAGCAATATGCATTTTTAATTAGTAAAGTGACTAATATCGAGTGTGTGCTTTGAGGTTTTTGTTTCATTAAAAATGTATCTGTTTTTCCTGCAGCTGAATATCTGTATTCTACACCTGAACAGCTTTTTAAAAGGCTTCAGAATTTCTGCAAGAGACCAGATACTGTAAGGAAACATCTCTATAAGGTAGTTGTTGAGAATAGTTTTACATGATATAATGCCATATTGAAGTACAAAGGGAAAAAAAAACCCTTAAAAAAACAACATTTAATTAACATACTAATGTTTAAAGGAAACATTCTAGGGAGGGATATTAGTCGTTACACTAACAAGGATTAATTAAACTAGATGCCAGTTGTATTAACCTAGGTCTTATGAAATACGTGCACTTAATGCATGCTACATGCTTTTTTTTAATTTATTGTTTTCTAAAATGACTGTCCTTTACATTCAGACCCAAGAGGCTTATAAAAATGAACCTGGATTAATGCAACTCATTAGTTTAAAAGGAAAATAAAAGAAAGATCCCACAATTATACTAATGAGGATAAGCCTACCTTCCTATCCTAATTTAATGTTCCGTCCTCAAAAAATGCAGGTGACTGATATCAGTTAAGATTTCTCTGCCTTTTGGGATTATTTGCATTATTTTGATAATTATGATTATTTTAACTCTTTGCTTTTTGAGTTGTGTTGAACATAGAAGAAGGTTTATCAGAAGCATAATTTACTGATATTTATCATATACCATTCTTTGCAGTTATTCATATAGAGAAAGCGCAGTGTCAGTGTCAGACCTTCCATTCCAGTTTTGATGGAGTGGTCAATGCTGGACCAACTTCCACATTTTTAAGGGGTTTATTTATACTGCTAAGAGTCACAACCCTTTTTTTTTTTAATTACATGATTGTAGATAAAGCACTAAATTTTATGTTATTCCAGCAAAGAACTACTATTACACGATGCTGCTTTAAGAAAAAAATAGCTATTTTCTGCATGCTAATATGTAAATTTACAGTGTTTTCTGACTTTTACCAGCCTCACGGTGCCCTAGGCAGGTTGGATACCCATCATCTCTACATGCCAAAGGTGTTTCGGGTTACAAGAAACCCGAGTCTGGGTGAAAATCCTTAAGGCTTGGGAGTGCATAGAAATACTCCTCGTGTTACCCGTGCAATACAAATGTCGACCTTTTAGCGTTCCCTGGCTGTCACCATCCAGGCACCCCGTTAATGAGCAAGTTGAGTAATCACCATGTTAATTTGGAGGCTCCTGCTGCCTCATGTCTGCACCTTCCTCCCTCTGGGGACCATCTTCTGCCTCTCTGCCCCTTCCCACATACATGTAGCAGGAGGAACAAGGGTTTAGCCCACGTCTGACTATTTTTGTGACCTAAAAATAGACATTTACATAATGATCCATCAAAGATGATGTTGTTTCTGCAGGAAACAGTTAAACTTGA
This sequence comes from Columba livia, assembly GCF_036013475.1. Lineage (NCBI taxonomy): Eukaryota > Metazoa > Chordata > Aves > Columbiformes > Columbidae > Columba > Columba livia. The sequence goes on from NC_088608.1 coordinate 4,292,770, forward strand.
AGAAAAAAAAAATTAAAAAAAAAGGAGAAAACCAAAAATGCAATTTAACACCCAATTTCAAGCTCATTATCTTTCATTGTCTATTAACTTGGCAATGGTTCAGGAGGTAGCTCATAATAGTTTAAAATGCTGACTGAACACTTCCAGCGTTCGGCATTACTTCTTGAGTCAATAGTATCGTAGAGTTATACATGGTGGCTTCAAAGGGAAAGCAGTCCTTAAATGTTTACCTTGACGTTTCCCGAGGCTTCCAGCTCAGCTCAGTTGTGTTCACGTAGATCTTCTCTCCACGTGTGGCTCCCCAGCTCCTAACCAGAGCCAAGGCTGCCTCGATGGAAATGGAAATAGTGGCAGAGCAAATACTGATATAAAATACAGTATGTATTTTACAATATGTGCACCAGACCCATAAGCAAAACGCTAGTTTTCTTTAAATAAGAAACACCCTTGGGATGGCTTGCAGCTGAAGGTGTTGATCCCACCTGCCGTAAATGTACAGTATTAACAGTTTAGCCCCGTTCGGATCTTCTGAGCGTTGGGACTGAGAATCTGCAACAGGTAGCAACTGAGGTGAATGGGGGATCGTTTTAAAATGAGTAAAGCAGAGCCTAATCCAGAACCTGTGAGCACCAGAGAAAAAGATCCCTGTTGTCTTTAATAGGCTTTGGATCAGCCTGGAGAATACTGTTAGAGTTGTCTTTTTGTACCTACGCCCACGTGTGCCAAGGCTCCTTTCTCAATGAAGCTGGCCGCAAAACTTCCTGGAAAAACACTGACTTAGATACGTGCTGTTAGTGTAATTATAGCTGGGATGATGCTGCTTTTTAGGAAGCTGAAAAGAGTGGAATCATGAAGGGTACGCAGCACTTCCCCTGTATTTTCACGATTTTCAGCTCGGTATAATATTGTATATACTATAGTGGAATAGAAAAGGGACCGTAGTGCATATTAATGAGCTACTTTTCTTTCAGAAGCCTTCCTGACATGCTCCCTGCCTGAAGTTCATAAAGAAGCTGTGAAGTCTTAAAAAGAAAGTCAAAGATACATGAAAAGCAAATGGCACTTTACTGTTGAGGCATTCTGCTCCGTAGATCAGGAATAATCGTAATCAGAAGTACCTTGGGTTATCCTTTTACATATTGTTGGGGTTTTGCTACTAAGGATATCCATAATAATTAGACAGCGGTCTAATTAACCAGGCAGTTGTTCCTTCAGTTATCCTCAGTGCTTGCGCTGACAAAATTAGGGGCAAATGAGAGAGAAGCGGCAGCGGGGCAGTCAGGTTCGGGAGCCAGACGTGGCAAATATCCCTGTGAAAATGCACAGACCGAGACATTAAACTGTAATAACTTACTCGACGGAGCACATTCATGCTGGCAGACTCTTAAAAATGTCCATAATGTAAGCACCTATGGAAACCTTTCCAAATGATGTATTCCTTACCCTGCGTATTCTCACAACACCCGAGGCTGCCTCCTTTGCATTTCGACATTGCCTTCTACCAGTTATTAGCGGAAGACTGAGATGAGTGCAAAGCAAGCCTCATTTGTTATCAATTATTTGTTCTGTTCCAGTATTATGGAACCAAGTGTTGCTCTCTGGTTCTGGGTATTTGTGGTTGCCAAAGTAAGCGCCAGAATGAAGCAAGCAACAACAACAGGACATTGCTTTCCATCAGAGAACACTGTAAGACCTGTCAGAGTTTGCAAGCTCCCTATCTAGTAGATTTAAAATTTAGAGAAATAGAGCGAAGCATTTGTTTCTGCATTATTTTCTTTAAGTTTACCTTTCAGTTCCCTCACTTCATTTTCTTAATTTAAAACAGCATGTATAAAGAGTATACAGTGGAAAGGGACAAGAAGAGTTGCCAAAAGCCAGGCATGGAAGGAGCTGACAACTTTAAATAATCTCTCCCAGCCCGCCCAGCTGAATGAGTGCTGGTTGACATGCTGTCAGCTTCAGTTCCTACAGAAAAATCCTACTCTCACTCATGCTTGTTTAACGGAGAAAAGAATTTGGCCCACTTTCTGACATTCATCTTCTCATTTCCATCGCACTACAGAAGCTCACCTGCCTATGAAAAGACACATGGCGTGATGCTTTTCTCCTTCTTACACCACTGCAGAAGGAAGTCTGCTGAATTTAAAGGGGTTAAACTGCTGTAAAATCAAATTAAGATCCCAGTTAGACCGTAGACATCTGAATTGTTTCCAGTCTCAGGATTTGGCTGTATAGGGCAGTTCCAACAAAACTTTATTTTTGCCTTTTTTTTTCCCCTTCTCTTTTTGGTCTGACTGGAGATAGAGCAGCATCTTTGGTGTTTCAGGGAAGCATGTACAAGGGAAAACCACTCCTGGTCCAGCATTAATATTTAGGCCCAGCTAGGTAGGCAGCGGGAGGCATTCTCAGCCTAAGGATACAGGCGCTGGACATGTGAGGCTGCGGACGAGCTTCACGCCAGATGTCCCATCGGCCACCCAGCCCTGTCACAAGGAGCAGTAGTTGTTTGTAGCCCTGTAAGAGCCGGGGACAATGCCTTTGCCCTTCTCCTTACCCCCTCCCCAGCAAAACTCCACGAGAAATTCATTTTTCTATAAGGATGCTAACTCTGTGTCAGCATGCCGTGTGTTTGATACTGTGATTCCGATAGCGGTGAGCATCAGATATTCGGGAGAAGGCTGACACGGGTAGAAATAAAAGTATTAAATGTCTTCTCTTGGTCTTTTAGAGTTAGAGATGGGTCCTAACCCTGGACTTGGAGATTTTATCATTTTTCCTAACCTTTTAGTATTAAGTATTGCCAGGCAGTGCATAATAGCTCTCCATTTGATACTCAGGCCCTTGGAAACCCCTGTTCTTGTCTTTTGCATCTTCCTATAGCAAAGCAGTTCGTTGTATGTTTACGGACAACACTGAAATAATTTCCTTCACTTGGCTCAGGGTTTCTGCCCCTTCAGTTGCTTTGAGTGTCTTCTTGTTCTGGAGTTGGTCACCTGGAAGCAGAAGCTCCCCATCCATCTTTTCTGTACCATTCGTTGTTTTATAAACATCTGTCAAGCACTTAGAGTATCCCAGTCTTTTCAGGCCCTCCTCATGAATGTTATTGCCTGTTTACATTCTAATCTCTCATCATTCAGTCCATTTTGATGGTTGAGAGCTGTTTTTGTGCTGGTGTGATCATCGCTTTACAGAGTATTCTAGGCCATGCCATCGGTTTATGTGACGTGTTGTACTCTGATAATTTTCAACCTGTTCCTTATGGAGCCAAACCTACTGTTTACTTTTTAATGCTGAATGTATATTGAGCAGATGTTTGCTTACAGTGTTCTCCAGATCTTTCGTCCTGAGCTGATAAAGTTAATTTAGAGCTTTATAGGGTATGCAAATAGTATGAATATTTCCATCCATCCTGCTGGCTTTCTGTTCAGCAGCAGAGTGTGTTTGCAGAGAGAAAAATAAGGAGTTATATTGAATTTGTGCTTCTACCTGGTTAGCGTAGGTGCAGGTGAGAAGGAGGGTAGAAGCACAAGTGGCAAACTGGTATTTGCCTCTTGAGATGCTCAGTTTCTAGTGAATATAATTTAAAATGGTTTCAGAAGTAGCCTTGATGGGAAGGTTATAGCAACCTGGAAACTCTGGAGTGCAACGTGCTGTGTCCGTGCTCTCCCACCTCCATTTCAGTGCTTAGCCATGGGATCCTAAATAAAATGTATATATCATAAGGACTTCTTATGTGAAATAAAACTTTTGGTGACTTATTCAGAACATTGAATCATAGAGTAATTTAGGAAGGGACCTCTGGAGGTCATGTGCTGGGCTTCTGCTCAAAACAGGGCCAGCTTCCAAGTAGGATCTAACTTCAAAGTTGGATGAAGTTGCTCAGGGTCGCATCCAGGTTAGACTGAAGGTTTGACGTGTTTCACTCCCATACGTATGGCTGATATGGGTGAAATACAGTCAGCTTAGGTGGTTCGCACAGGTGGGAAGATCAGCTGCATCGTGGGACACAACTTAAGCATTTTGGGTCAACCTTAGGTCTTCAAGGAGCGTGTGGGTCTGGAAGCAGCAAGTGGGCTGTTGAAGTTGCCTGCTCGGTCATTCTGGGATCCAGATATACATATGTAGACATATGTATCTGTGTGCATACACACATATTGATGTATGTGTATATATGTATGTGTCTTGCATCTCAACTTCTCCCAGGGCTTGTTCAGAAGAAACACCAGGACTTTGAACTTTTCATTATAACAATATTAGATAGGTCAAGTTTAGTTTTAAAAAATAAATAAAATCTGGCAGCTGAACCACAGCCGCTGCGAAATGGTAGACGGATAAATGAGCCGAGTGAAATAAAATGGACTTTGATAGAAAAGTTGCAAAAAAAGCATGAAAACATTTATTTTTTTTCCCTGCAGTAAAGTATATTCAAATTACCTTGAGAAAGAAAGCCTGAAACTAGTTTCTTACTGTTGTAGTTGGTCGGTGTGTTCTGAACTATCCTGTGCAGGGTATCTTACGCAGATTCGCATATGCATTTGATGTGTTTTTTTTTGTTCAAAGACAGAATGAGTGAAATGGCTTTTTAAAGGCTGATATATAAATTTTCAGGACAGACCATTTTTTTGTGGGGGGAAATACTGCTGCTCTGCTGAGGAGTATTATATAGCTCTGACTCAGGCCTCACAGCACACCCAGGCCATGTAAACCAATGCTGTCTTGATGGTGGTTTCCAAAGGTGCTGGGAGTTGTAAAGCTGAGCTCCAAATGTAATTACTACAAGCTGCTTTCCACCTTGGTTCTTCCCCAGTACTCACAGAGGGAAGGAGCTGGGTCACAGAGTAAAGCTGAGCCGATACAAATTGGCTCTGTGAATCATTCTGCTTTCTTGCATGCCAGATTTCAGGTTTTATGCTGAATAATAATCTCTAATTCTTAGTGTTACCAGAGTGATTTTTTTAAATGTGCAAAAAAACTTATGCCAAATCAGCACTGTGATTGCCAAATCAGTGCTGATACTGCTTGAACTCCAGCTATCCTGGAACAACACGTCTGCGTAGATCAACAGTCCGTATTAAATTCTGAAGGTTAACTCTGAAGTCTAATGATGGCAGAGTAGATATTAATTACTTCAGTTCTGATCTTAGAACACAAGATACAGAAAAGTTGGTTATATCATGAAGAATATTGTACCGCTACTGACATCTTATTATACTGGCTCTTCTTCATGGGGAAATCTTAGTCTGTGTGAAAACTTTGCTCCTTTTGATGATTTTATCTCTGCATATGTAGAGACTATTGATTGAATCATATTACATTCCACAAAAAAAAAAGAATACCCAGACTTTTGCAGTGCTATCACCTCAAAAAAAGAGTTGAATTTATTGTCTCCAAGGTTACTCTAAAATATTAAAGCCCCAAAGCCAGACCGATGGTGGTCAAGCAGGGGAATTATTCCCTCACTCCTTGCGGTTCTGGGTTCTGAGGGTGAGAGGGGCAGGTCGGTCCCCACGGGTGTTCAGACCTTGGCGAGTCCGCTGGTAACACAGACAGCTATTTGATGGTGCACATCCAGGAGCAAACACCTGGGGCTGCCGACCAGCTTACCTGTCTTTACAAAATAAATGCCGCATTCACCCCGTTTCCAAATAACGCTGTGTAAGCATTCTCCGCCCAGCGATCCTGAAATGCCAGGTTTTGCAGGGCGTTTGGGCACCGAGCCCCGCTCCTTCCCGCACAAGAGACGTCCCTGTTGTGTCGCGGCATCTAACGCGTCTTCGTGCGCTTCTCTCTTCTGCTTCCTCGCAGGGCGAGACGGCCGGGTTTTCATGGGCAGCGCTCGGCGGCAAATTCAGGTCTCTGCTCGCAGCAGAGCCGAGGGAAGATTTGTGACAGATGGGGCTAAGTCACAAACTTGCAGCCTCAGGCAGAATTGTGGAAGTTTCCAGAGTGTGCCCATATTTACCTGATCAGAGAGAAAAGAAAATCTGCAGAGGAAGCCGAGCCTGGCTGCTTGTCATAGCTGACACAGAGCCATCTGCCACAAACCTGTGGCGGCTTCAGATCTCCAATCCCTGCCACCACCCCAGCTCAAATTAAATACAGATTCTTAGAGACGTTATGATGGTTACACATGTCCTCGGCATCACATGCAGGAGACTGTTCAAAAAAAAATATGTGGCCTGTTGTATAACCGCACTCATGTATCCCATATGTGGTGCCACATTGAATTTCCGGTTGAATCTGTTTTTATCCTTTGTACTGGATGACATGGTGCCTGAATTCTTTCTTTTCGCCGACACGATGGCAGCCAAGCTGCAGCTTCAAACGCTCACACTTGGCTGAGTTTCTACCTAGGTTGCCAGGTTATCATTGGAGCCTTATTGTGTCCTCAAAGGGCCACAGGGCCTGAAAGGAGGATCCGATCGCTGCCGGACTAATTGGGCAGCCATCTCCGGGTTGTTGGGAGGCAAAGGGCTGCTTTAGCACTTTTCTTTTTCCCCCTTAGTTTTGCAAATTAATGACTCTCTGGCACAGGGGTTTTTAAGTGAAGGTATTAATAAGGGGTCTGGCAGGTAATCCCGTGATTCGCCGAGTTACATTTGCATTTAATTAATCTTAAAGAAAGCTGAAAGATAAACAGCTGTAATTCAAACTAGCATGGGAAATATGCTACATGGTGCCATCTATCCGATAAAATGAAAGCCGAGACACTTGTTTTATTTCTCTCAAGGATGGAGAACAAACAGATAACAGTCGAAATACTTCCAATAAAAACCAGTAGTTTAAATGTAACGGTAGTTCATCAAGAATCTTTGCATCCAGTTACAAATACAGTCTTTTAAAGATAAATCACTTATGATTCCAGCAGTCAAGCCGCTATATTTGTTGATGTAAAATGTTTTGAAGATGTAGATTGTACAATAAATTTTTAATAAAGTGCCCACTGCAATTTTTAATTAGCATATCTCATTCATGTGTAAGTGTGTACATCTATCTGTATGTTTATCACTATGCATATCCTTGTGTCAGAGTCAATGAATGCAATTGTGTCTTTATCTGATGAAGGAGAATCTGTTTTGCAAGCGATAATAAAACGTTATGACAATTCCAAGAATCTCAGCTCCGCTCTGGAAAGAAGCAAGAAGAGGACTGTGGGTGAGGCATTACGATGTGGAGCCCGGTAAGACCTCTCATTAACAAACAGCTGTGTTTTCACCTTCCATGACACCAGGTGGGGTAGCTTCTCTCTTCTCCTGTCCTCTCCCCACCCTAGTAGCAGACATCAGCATCTTTCCTTTGCCCCAGCACCATCCACAGCAGATAAAAACCACGGGCTGGTTCCCCTCCACACATGTGCCTTCTGATGCCATCAAGATGCTGAACTGTCCTTTTCCAGCATGGGGGAGAGAGCCTGCGATACCTCTCTTTAAAATCCCTCCATTAAGCAGTCAAGGGAGATCCAACGGTAAGTGTTCAGATATTTTCCGAGCACTGCAGAGCTGTAATTTTGCAGTAATCATCTGTACGCTGGTTCCTTCTCACTTCTCATCTACCAAAGCCCAGCTTGAATCTGGACGTTGAATGTGGTTGAGTAGAAGTGTTCTTCTCAATGCAGTGTGTGTAAGTTGGGTAGTCATACGTGGTAGAGCCAAGTAACAGGAGTACCTTACATATCTTACCGGAGTGTATAATAAATTTGCACTGATGTTATCACACCTTGCATTGACAAGAGCAAATTTTTTTTGGTCTTTACCGCTGGGGACACTGAGGCACGGTACAATGATAGCGAAATTGGTTAAAATTTCACAGTGAGTCATTCTCCAAACCAATAAAAAGGAAAGAGGAGATGCTGTAACGTTGTGCTGGGGCTTGTGGTGAGCAGATTTGCTACACCAAAGCTCGGTGGTTTTGAGGTGGAGACTCCACCCTGATCAGGCCCATGGCCAAAGGAGGTCTCACCCAGCTCCTTGGCAAGCCCTGCCTTGGTAAACTCAGATCAGGGATGCTTTAACCATGGTAAGCGAGGCTTCATCTTGATGGAAAATTTTCCCTCTGAGTTACAAACCCTTGCAAATAATGTTTTTTAATAGAAACACTGTGAGAACTTTAATTGCAGGGTAGTAAATAGCAATGCCGCATTATCTTCTAATATTTCTTTACATTCTTAGTGAGAGACACAGCTGGTTTAGAGCTAGGATGAAAATGTCCTTACCGCACCCCCTAGGACTTTCAGGTTGGCCTAATGTTGGGGGCCACCCTGGCCTGTTGTGAGGTCCTCAAGTCGAGAAGGTGAGGTATTCAGGTAGAAGGAGGTGGCGTTTACCCCAAGGTGATCGTCCCCAACCAAAACAACCTGAGGAGTTTTGCCTCACGGATTCTGAAGATGAACCGAGACAGCCACTCCGCGCTGCTTCATTTAAAGCCTTCACTTCAAAAGGTCAGAGAGACAAATTGGGATCTCGGTCCCGTTGTTCCTACACACATGAGTAAGCGGTGAATGCAGAGACCTAATCTTATGAGTAAAACGACAGAATTAGCCCTTGACTTACTTTCATATTTATTGATGTTTCACCTGCATTGACACAGCAACTGCAGGCGCTTTGATACAAGTTTCGGTGCAGAATTAAAGCCGAATGGGTTTTCCTGGCTCCTGCCGGGTCCTTGCCTCCCGCATCAATCACAGGCCAGGCACCTAATCCTCCAGTCCTTTTGTCTTAGTATTTGAGATCACGGGAAACACAGGTTTATTCCACATGAGAATCGCCTTTCCCCCATATAATAGAAAAAGAAGATCCTAAAATAACCAGGGAATTCTATAGCAAACCGTTTCCAGTGTTCCCAGCCCGGCTCTGGCCGCGCTGCCGGCACCGCGAGGAGCCGCGGTGCAGACCGGCTCCCACCCGCGTTCGCAGCATCGCCGCCTCTGACTTAGCTCAAAGCTGTTCTGAATTAGGGGGTAGGTTTTTCTAATTGCGTTTTTAAAGACCGAGCCAGCAGTTCGTTAGGAATCGCAGAGCGAATTCTGCTTCTCTATTACACCGATATAAATCTTGAATGAATTTATATCAGGATAACTGGGAGGGTAGAATGTACCTCCCATATTGTTCCTCAGATTATTAAAAGTTAAAGGGCCTTGAAAATTAAATTCACCTTTCCCCATTCAAGCTGTTTACTCTTTGTTTTCATTCCAATAAGAACAGTTGAAATGAATTAGTCAGTCTCATTCCTGCTCGTAGTCACTTCTAAGTTTGGTTCTTATGTACTAGCCCAAGACTAGTTTGTGTGGAAAAGACCGGAGGGCATTTTCTTTCAAACAAATTGTTTTCATGGGAATAATTTCCTAGAGAATTATGTTAAAACCCTTCCATGAATCCTCGATTTTGCAAAAGATATTTTCCTCTTACACATCCTTGATTTGAGGGACTTTGCAATTCTTTATTTGCGGATATAAATGAGCACCTTAATGAAAGTCCTTGAGAATTTTACCCTCTAATAGGCTAACCTTATTTAACTGAAATACTTTTTAAATGATTCAGCCTGGTAAGCGAGGCTTCATCTTGAAGGGAAGATTTTGCCTCTTGAGTTATGAACCCTTGCAAATAAGGTTTTATAATAGAAACACTGTCAGAACTGTAATTATAGGGTAATAAATAGCAACGCCGCATTATCTTCTGATATTTCTTTACATTCTCGGAGAATATACACAGCTGTTGCTGGAAACTGATAATCAAGCGCTATATAACCATGGTACAACTTCGCACCCACCCTCCGTGGCAGGAGCAGCAGCGGGAGCGGCCGCAGGACCCGGGGGGGTCCAGGGGGGGATGCCCGAGTTGGTTCTAACATGGGGGAGGGAGCGGGACGTTGACACCAAATATCCCACCGTGGAAATTGTTTTTCCCATCCTGGATGAGAGGATGAGAGGAAAATCGGGGTTAAACGAGGCCAATGGCAGCTAAAGCAAAAATAATTAATAATAATAGAGGCGAGGAGGGCGCAGCGGCCGCTGGTTGCGGGGGCCGCTCTGCCGTGCGATCCGCGCATCTCCGCGGGCGGGAGCGCATCCATCGCTCCGCGGGGTGCAACCCGCTCCCTCCCAGCCGCCACTTTATATTCTCAGTAATATGGTGTTGTTTTGCAAACAAGGTTCTTTCGCAACGTTTACAGGTGCGGCCGGCAAAGGGAAAGACGCGCGGCACCCCGGCGGTGGCTTTTCCGCGGGTGCGGAGCGGCTGCGTGGGGTGCGCAGTGTTTGCCCCGGTCCTGCGCGCCTCCGGCTCCATTGCTCCTACGGGTTGGGTGTCCGCGCTCCTAAAAAATAAATAAATATATAAATATATATATAAAAATATATAAATGCCAAAAAAAAACCCAAACAAACAAAAAATCCCCCAAACCCCGAAAGAAAACAGAGCGGAGAAGCGCGGCGGTGAAAGGAATGGGAGGGCTGCCTGCTCGGGGCTTAACCCTTCGAGCTTTGAAGGCAAAACAAGGAAATACACTGGAAAGGCATGTCTGTATACAATGATAATTAGCCTTTTCAAAAATCATAACACTGATTAAAATCTCCGATTCATTATTTATTCATCACAGAACCTCTTTGCGGACCTGGGAATAGTGATTAAAACCTAAGTGCGTCTCAGTTTTGCACGGCTCGGGAGGCGCCTAAAAAGGGGTTAAAATGGAAAGGAAAGAGGAAACCAAGCAAACAGAATTCTTCTTTTAAGAAGCAATACTTTCTTCTTCCCTTCCTGGCAGGAATACTCCTATTCCCCCAAATTTTGGTATTATGAAAATGTTTCTCATACTAAGTACAAGTGTTAGACTGAATCCAGTTGGTACTAAAATTGCAAACACACTTTCACTCCCAGAAAAGCCAACAGAAAGGAACTTCTTTTAACTCCATAATAGCAGGTTACATAGTAAATGAACAACTGATGGTCAACTGGCCAATTATGGTATAAATATCCGTTGTTTACAGTGAGGTGTTAAATGAGCCTTTCGAGCACAAAGGATCAGACTGTCTAAGCTACAATTTGTGCTTCATCCCATTATGTCTCCCCTAAAAAGGCCCGTGCCGTTGTAGGTAATGTACACGCAGAACATATTTCTTTCTGTTGATTTTAGTTTGCTTTAATTCAATACACACTCTTGTTTACTTTTTAAAATTTAAATAAATGTCAGCGTTGTATAATTTCTATGTTAACAAAGCAGTGAGCAAAATCCCTTGTATGTTTATAAAATATTATTGTTTAATTCACATAGTTTAGGAATTCCAAATGTTGAGAATAGGAAGGAGGCCAAATACCATCTGTTTATAACTATGATGCATCATCATATGTGTACTTTAAAAAAGAAGAAGAAAAAAAAAAAGCTTGGTCAATCATGCCACTGTTCTATCTGTTAGGAATATGGTGAGGATTTAAAATCGCTCTGTGTGATTTGCAGGGAATTTTAGTCCAGTTTAATTCTGAGTAGGGATGTTACAGGAGTCGCTCACGCCTATGTTCCTATCAGGAGAACTGCATGAAATGCTTACATACCCCAACTATTGCAGGCACAGATTCAATCACTTTCTCCCAGTCTCAATATTCCCCCCCTTCTAGACAGCAAGGGATAAAATCAGGCAGGTTTTTCAAACTACTTACCGGGTTGGGGGGTGGGTGGGTGTATGCATTTGGGGGTTCATTTCCATGTGATTCATACATTCATATTCATGGATTTTTAAGGGCAGAAAAGAAGTGTGATGACTTTGTAGCCTGCCGTGCAAAACACGGGCTATAGACCATCATTCAGCTGATTCTGCAAATGTTTGGTTTTTTAAAACAAAAAACCTCTCTGTCAAATGTTAGTAGTTTTAGGTCCAAGTTAAAATAGGTCCTCGTTAAAAATAATACATTCCATACTATTGAGTTGTACGTAATGTGCATTTTAAAGAGAAGGTAGTCTGCGGGTTTAAAAACAAAGAGAGTGTCTCGAAGTTAAGTAGTTAAGAAGATTTTATTTCCAACCCCAAGTTAATTAGCTAGTACGTCAAGCCTCATAGATGTCTTCCTACCTTTCAAGGGCTGAAGAATCCCCAGTAAATGTACTTAAACTTCCTAGTGAGGGCCGGTGAGATGAATGCAGAGATTAGGGCGAGTATTACGGTGCCTGCCCAGTGCATCCCAGCTGCGGTTCATCCTACTATTGACAATGATGCTTGGAGTTACTGAGGTGGTTTCTGAAACCCACATATGGGGTCCTTTCCCCAAGGATGAGGAATAATAGCAGCACTCAGGTGGTATGGGGAGGGTAAGAACAGATTTACAGTTATCTTCGCCTGGTGCGTGGTGACTTTTCAGTTGTGCCGATTGAATAAACAGAGAGGTACGTTCAGGACAAGGGCTGTAGTTCTCTGATATAGCGGGAATTTTGTATTGTTAACAAATGGGGGAAGAAACAAGAAAAAAAGCACAGGTGAAGGGAAGAATGTCTGGGCTTGCTGGAACCCAGCCCTGGCAGAACGCTGGTGCAGAATGAAATGTTTTGTGGCCAAACTCTCAGCAATTTCTGTAATACCACAATTTAGCACACTATACGCTGCACTGAATTGCCTGGGACTTTGTTTTTGAACTTCTTCCTTTCTACTGTTACATTTAAATTGCAGCATCTTGAATTACTTAGCTACACCCAGATAAAAACTTACAGCTTCTTGAGCTCTATGCACTGCACCGAGGTTTTACTGCTAAAAACTGGCCATCAGAGTGTGAAAGCCCCTGCCAACCCTTTCCTGTGTGCTTTCTGCCATAAGCCAGTCTATAAGGTATCATTATGGGATAGTTTGTTATCTTGAAAGATATTTTTGTTTTTTTTTCTTAATTAGAAAAAGGAAACGCCTTACACACCTTTCTTAAGTAACCTTTGTGGAGCTGGTTCTATGAACAGAGGTAATTTGCTGCCATGTGATGTGTTTAATCTGCTCGCAGTGACGCTACAAGAGCAAAAAGCAGGACAAAAGACACCTCCTGTCCCCGAAGTTTGCAAAAATTCATAAATGTGAAATGTATACATTCCCAATTCGGAAAAAAAATGGTGTTCTGCTCCAGCTTCAGATAGACAGGCATGCATTCCTGCATATTACTTCATATTTTCCATGGCTATGTGATCCTTGGTCTCCCAAGCTGAGATAGCAATCAAGGGGGCAGATTGTCCAATTATGATGTGCATACCTGTCCGCGAGGAATTATATGGAACCCTCAGACTCATTTATCACTTGGTTTTTACATGCTGGAGTAGTTTTATGAGACGCACTGATAGAAGCAGTTTCGAAGGTTGCTAAATACCATGTTCTTTGCATGCTTGGTTTCATGCAGTGCAGAGAGGGGGTGTTTCGAATCTCACCCAAGCACAGGTATAAATTCTATGTAAAGAGCTGTGGTCGAGGTTATGCCTCCCTAATGCAGTGGACATACCTGCTCTACCCCTTGGACATCAAGTTCCTGAACTGGGGCTGGCGGCTTTCCATCCAGCAAACCTTGCGCTCCTGTCTGGGGGCGGCTGCATTTGCCGCTGTCACAACAGCGAACAAAATGCTCTGCAGGTGTAAGGCGTGCGGTAATTCACGGGGAAAACGTTATTCCTCGGTGCATCCCACTAACTTCTAACACCCCATTGGCATCTGAACACCTTGTGTCCCCTCTAGCAGCGGCAGCTGAGGGCATGCATCATCTTGCAAGCTGCTGGGCATTAACATTTAGCCGTCCTATAATTTGGTTTTCAAGTGAAAGCAGGGAGATTAATAAACTTAATCTAGCATTCACACAGATTTGAGGACAGCTGACCTCTGCCCTCTAGAGACCCAGGCTTGTTTAAGAATCTGCATCTGAGAGCCCCTACAGTTGTCATGTCCCAGTGAGTCCCGTCCCCCATGCGCTGCAGCGTGTCCCCCCATGTCTGCAGCAGGAACAGTGGTGACAAGGAATCTGTTTCCTTTATTTATATCTAAAAGGGTCAGTGTTAGCAAACACAGCTCCCTCCTGCAAGGTAGCAGGCTAGAGCAGCTCTTCTTGGGGGGGGAACCATAGCAAAAGTAAAACCTTAGTAAAAAAATATGTAATACTCCCATTTGTTTGCATTTGGAAAGGAAAAAAAAAAGGGTGGAATATCACATCACTTTTGGGGCACAGGTTTGCATGTTTTGGTGTTACCCTACAAAAATCCCCAAATCAGCAAAGCCTTTTGTGTTGCAGCGTTCGGCCAAGAGAAATGCTGCCTCAAACTGCAAAGCATTATGTATGGATTTCTTTGCACATTTCGCATCGTACAATTCTTTGGAAAAATTTGGAGAGGAGCAGTTTGTCAATGCTATTAATAGATATGTTTAATGCAGAAGTGTGCAATGTGATGAACAGCCTTGGCAGGAAGCATACCCAGCCTGATTGTATTGTAATACTGTTTGATGCGGCAGTATGTTTGATCAGTTACAAGTGATGAGTATCATATCACATCAAACAATTTAATACAGTCTCATTGTATGGAATTATGGCTGCTGTCAATCAGCATGTGGCCTATTCCTTACAGATCTGTCTTTGGGAGCTGGAATACAATGGCAGCTACAGACACATTAATAAATTAAGTGCTGCTGAAATTCCACGCAGACCTGTTGAGATTTTTGTTTCTCTTTCATGGCCTTTTTTTTTAATATGTATTTTTTCCTGTCTCATTGTTCACTGCTGCATGCAAATGAGCTCACCTGGTCAATAGGAGTGTTGAGGATGGGGCTGATGCACTTTTAAGAGTGCTCGGAATAAATCAAGCAAAGACACGTGAGAGTCATGAATTTTGTTATTGCAAATTGCGCCCTGAGTATAAATGCACTGAACTTGTTTTCTGCTGGAGCTTCTCAGCGTCTCTTTTCTTGGCTTCCTCAGGGGGAGGAGAGGCTACCTATTAAAAATGCATATGTTTTGTCTTACTGCTTGGCGCACCTCACTTGATAACCCCCGACTTTGATTTGGGGATGGCACTCTTTGAACTTAAAGTCTCTTCCTTAGGACTGATATATTCAAGGTGCTGGAGGGGAAGCCTATGTCAGATGAAAGATACGTATGTAAATAACAGTATAGAGGCGGGGTTTAAGGCATTACCCATTTTACTATCAGTTTCAGACATATGCTGCTCTGATGCTGGCTTGCCTTGCAAAAGCTTGAAGTCCCTAACACAGCGTCTATGATTTTTAATGAAGTCATACTCTGCTGCCTACAAATATGGGGTCACGCTACACTTGTACGGGAGCAGTGATTTCGGTAATGTTGCTTATTGTGGTCAAAGAGGGCAGAAGATTGCCTTTTTGCATTGTGTGGCTCTGGGGTTTTGGAGCCTGCACAGACAAATTGATTATGTTGCAGGAGGCCACACATTCAGAGAATAGAGGTGTCACACTGAAAAGCCAAATTTCAGCAGCTGGTTAATCAATGTAATGACCGTAGGGTTTTTTTCCACCTTTTGCACAGTCTCAGCCTGCAAATCTAAATAACGTCAGTACTTGAAAGGGAAACCTCAGAAGAAATTTTTGTAGATACTAAAGGAAGTGGTTGTTGACTTAATAAATGTCACATTTCCTTCTACATAGCAAATTATCCTAGGGGTTAAAATGAAGCGTGGTTAGAGATAGCGACAAAAAGGATGATATCTGCATGTAAGGAATATTTTTAGCTGACTTTGAGGTGGTGACTGAGGTCACCTCTAGTTTGGAGGGGTTTCCATCACACGGATTTTCCAGCTAGTCTGGAGGAAGCTTAACATTTATGTAACTCGAACAACCTGAACATGCAGGCTTCCTTATAAAGTAAATAAATAAAGACACAGCTTGCTCCTGTAATAGCATCCACCTGATAATTCCTGAGCACTGCTCAGTCAGGTATTTCCTCTGCCTTGTAATCCAAGCAAGATAGACAAGACCCCATATGCTTCTTTTTCCGTATGGGAATAGGTTGTCCTGTTACCCCACGCAATTCTGGAATCTTATGATTTTTATGGACTACAAAATAGCCACAATTATACCCTGCACTTGCAAATGAATTGGATGAATTCAGAGTCAGAGAGCTCCATGGTGTCTGATAGTCTGGGCCTTTTACAGTGCAAGGTAATGTAAAGATAGCAAGTATACAATAATATTTGTAAGTCCTTATAGCAGAGTTATTCTTCATCAGACCTGGCTCATTACACAGCTACTAATGACACTCCAGAATCACACGGCACCTGAAGCGAAGCATGTCCTACCCTGGTCTGTTGCATGTCTGGCATTAATTGGCAATGGCTCCGTCTGAGACTGTGATCCAGTCAAATCCTGTAGGCCACGCAGGTCTGGACGGTATTTAGATCAGAAAACTCATCCAAGCAAGAGTAGCATGGGTTTGCCACTAATCCACAGGGGAGAAGTACCTCCACAAGGTTATTTGTAGATTATAAGGCCAAGAAAGGACTATTTGGATCATCTGGTGTCACGTGTATAACACAAGCCACATGACTTCCCTCGATTAATTCCTGTTTGAACCAGAAAACCTCAGCCTCTAAAACTTGCCAGGGATGCAGAAGCCACCGCAACCTCTGATATTAGTAGATATGGTTCTTTTGGAGATGTTTTCTCTCAAACAAGGAGCCGAAAGTAACGCTTGTCTCCTGTGATTGTTAAATACTTGTTGCTAGGGCAAGGGTGTCAGTCACGGCAATAAGACTGAGGTCCTCAAAATATAAATAGCTTTTACTTGGCTTTCCCTCGTGGTCCCATCTCAATCTGGCCTTCTTCATTGTGCCCCTTTTCTGGCATTGCTATTGTAAAGGGCAGTTCAGCAGACACCACAGTGATTTTGTTCACAGAGTAATGGTCCATTGATAAATAGTGGTCCTGGAACTAATTTGGTGGGATTCACCCAAGATAAGCAGAAATGGCATTGCTAAAATGATAAACATACCTGTAGTTAAAAGGCTTTGAATTGCTGTGCATTTTAGGGGCCTAAAGAGAAAATAAAATAATGGCATTGGTGTAGGTTGCGGAATTATTGCAGCTCACTGGGATGAAAGGTACCACATGTGAGATAGGTTGCTGATTTCTTATCTACAGAAAAATTGTTCTTAAAGAGTATAGGGGCAGAGTCTGATCTGCGTTTGCTGCAGGGGCAGCGTTTCAGAGGTTGGTAACACGCAGGCAGGTTTAGAGAATGAGAGTGGATGCCATTCCCCTGCTATACATTAATGTAATGAGCTCAGGGTTGGCATTGTTGAACTAAAACATCAGATTTTAATTATAAGGAGAAAAGTTAAAAAAAAAAAAAAAAAACATCCTGTAGAACATTAACACTGATTTTTGCAGGCATTCACCATCATTTGTATAATGCATGGATCTCCCTCTTCTAGCTACACAGCCTATGAAATCTATGAGAGAAGCAGCTTTTCTTAAAGTGTAAAATATGCTTTCTAGCTAATGGGATAACCACATCTCCCCCATCGTGATAATAACAAAAAGCCTCACAAATGCAATAAAGTTCACGGCCTCCCCTTTCTTTTCTTGGGGGGTGGAGGGAGCAAAATTATTAGTGACTTTTCATCATGGGGAGAGTAAGGCACAGGGCGAGAGGACATCATTCTCTTCCCTCCCAAGGGTACCAGAGCATCTTGTGCCCAAGTGACCCGACCATGTCGTGAAGTGAGGGACACCCAGTTGCTGTCCCCCCCAACCTGAGGATCGTGCTGTAGTGACACAACCCTGGGCACAGGATGCTCGTCAGTTTGCTTTGCATAAACCATTCACAACCCCCTTGGTGCATGTGCAAGTGATGTCCAACACAAGACCTCCAAGCACATCACCGAGAAGACGATCATAGAGGTCTTCTTCAGCCTGCATGATTCTACGTAATTCCCTGTCTCTTCCTTCCTACCCCCCCACCTTTGGTGCAAGACATCCCCAATGAGTTAAATGTATAAGAGCTGCTCAGAAAGAGGTCACCTAATAAATGATATCGAAATCCCAGTCCCAGATTTTCTGTTTTAAACATGCTGCACAACTAACACTGTGACACTTTGCCAATACGATGGAGAAAGGAACCAAAAAAACCCCAAACCTGTGCCAGCTGACTGATGAGCACCCATCTTTTTTAATTAATTAGATTGAAAAATGCCTTGTGTCAGTTTGAATGTAGGGGCTCTTTCAGCTGTGTTTTTCCAGATACATATATAGATATATCTTAACTGTAGATCTGAAAGCCCAGCGTGTGGCCTCGTAAATGATAAAAATATGTATATACTAGAATTATACACACACACACACAGGCACATATTGGATAAATTGATACTTAAACATATACGTGTGTATATAATGTTCTGTTCTCTGTTCTGAGAGCTATTTATAAATAGATTTTATATATATCTATTTCTATTATTCACAGCTCTATGTGCGTGTATATTGTAAAATCATTTTTTTTGTGCTGGTATGCCTTTTAGTTTTAAGCAGAGTAATATATCTGATTTCTCTTTAAATTAAATGAATTTATTTGTCCGCCTACCCTTAATGGAATCAGTTTTGATATACTCTTTGTTCATGCTGTTACAGGCTTCAGTCTAAGGGCTCTTTGTATTAACTTTTTTAAGTTACATTACAAAGAGGTTTTAAGATTTCCCAACAGGCTTTTATTTAACCAGGGCTTTTGATCTCAAACCTGCTGGGGCCCAGTGAAATCCTTACCAATTCTCCAGTAACTCCTCACTATTGGAATTTGAAAAGACCCACCTGAAGGATTTAACTCGCTGTATGGCTTCAGCCATCCTTTAGATGCTTCTATTCATGCAGACAGCGAGGGGCTGAGGGCACCCTTTGTGATCCTCCAAGTAGCCTAAGGTGCCCTTTGCATAAGTTGTACTCCTGAGGAAATAAAAATCAGGAGGACACAAACCTATATACCTTATTTCCTGCTATCTTTACTTAAAGGAGGAGCACGGGGGGTCTGCTTAACATCCTTTGCTACCTAAATACCTTTTGGACATGGGAACTCAATAAAGGAACTTTCATTGCATCCATTACCCTACTGCGGTGCATAGCAAATTAGATTTAAAAGGGTACTTTTTCCCTTACAGCTATTTCTATCATTTTCTTTAAAATTTCAATTTAGTGTCTAGTGACAGAATATTCTGTAATGTACATTAGAACTATATAACACCAATTATGCTAACTGTGAACGTTATTTCAAAAGAATTAGTTATATTAAGTTATAGACAAACCGTTGGGAAAAAAAGGTCAGGTTAGGGAAAAAAAAAGGAGCTATGTGATAATGTTTTAAAGGAGCAACATGAAGTGAATGCTCTTTTCATTTTTTAATCCTTTCATTTTGCATAACCCACACTGAAATTTCCCTGCTCGCTTGGTCGTCGTTATTTAGGCAGTGGGATGTCATGTCACCGAGTGGCTTTACAGTTAAAATTGTGGTGTAAAACCTACAGCTGAGTCTTGTGGTTGTAGGGAAACATCCTTTCCTCTGGTTTTGGGAAGCAGGATCGCCCAAATTCGTGACAAGTCTTTTGGCAAACACTGATGACCAGTACATAGGAAAAAATAAAGGGAAAAAATGGTGGCAAACCAAGCTTGAAAGAATATGATAACTAAGCACATTCTTGTCGCAGTTTTGGTCGCCTATTTTCTTTCTCATGACAGTAACACACATGTTATATCTTTTACCTGTATTTTGTGTTAGTTTTCCCAGATTTCCTGTTTTTTTCACTTCCAGTCTGACGTTAAAATAAAACCTCTCCAAAGAACGCAACAGGACCTAAATCTACTTCCTTTTTTTGTTCATGACTCTTATTTCCATGTGTTTATTTGGTTTCGGTTTGCGGGTTGGAGGTTTTCTTGAGTTTCGAGACATGAGATGTTTGGGCTACTTCATTGTGTGCGTTTGATCTGGATACGTATTGCACTGAACGTGTTTTTCTGTAGATGAGTAAAATAAACATTTTCTCTTTTAATATATAAATATGTATTTTTTCCCCTTAGAAATAGTTTAATCTATGTTCAGAAGAGCTGCTGTCACACCCGGGCTGCTCCCACAGAATGACATTGCCACAAACTGAGGACCCAAGTGCTGAGCAGAGGACAGTCATGACTGTCCATCACGTATCAGCACATGATGGGTCTTTGGGTAGACTCTGCAATATGTCCCGCCTGGGATTGTATCTTGTAATAGGCTCACTTGGGGTAAGTGTTGCTTTTTTGGGGGCCTTCTCACACTGGTCTAGAACTCAATGACTTCACAAAGCCCATAGGGCTCCAAGTCAAAACTCTTTTTAACTTGCAGACCCAGCTCCAAGTGGCATTACAGTAGGAGCTTTCCCTTTTTCTCTAGCAGCAAAGTGAAATTGAAGGCAGATGTGCACACTGGCACGGTCCCTGGGGGATGGATGATATTATTTCACCAGCTTGACGTGTCTTGAAACTAGATTAAAACCTGAAATGTTCTGGGCTAGTCCTGTTTTCTAGATCCTCTGAAAAGGGATTTGTCCCATCAAGTCTATTTGTGGATTCAAGCTTACCTACAAACTTGGAAGCCTCTGAGCTGGGGCTTCAAATGGGATTTTTTTATGTTAAGAAGTTGCAGACCCCGATCAATGGGTTAATATATTTGTGGCATGGATGTGACACTTTAATATGAGTCCATCTTTGCAAGGCAGTGGAATAGAACGGTAAATTGGGAGGGGAAGAAGGAATGTTCGATCAGCAAACCCTGACAATACGTTTGAATGTTGTCCGTGTGCACCCACAGGAAAATGCCACGGTCCAAGACCGTGTCTGCCCACCTCCAAGAGGAGAAGCTGTGCTTCTCAGGTGCCTCTTTTCCACTGTGCTGTCCTCATTGCCTCATGTCTTGGAGGGTTATAGAAAGCCCTAATTTCCATGTGGATGGCGATGGATGCCTTTGTGGAGGGAACAGCACCGGATGCTGCCCAGATGCCTGAATAACCGGCAAGAAACCAGAGCATCCCAAGTTTTATTCTCCTGATTCCCCCTGTGACCTTTTGTAAGTAACTTAACCTGTTGTCCTCAGGATGCCCAGTAAAATGGGAGACCTTAATACTTATCTGGTGGGATAACAGTGCTTAATACTTACCTAATTGGATGACAATACTTACCTACATACCTCACAGGGGTGTTGTGAGGATTAATTAGCTAATGTTTGTAAAGTGCTTTGGAGATGGAAAACGGCGTATAGTCGTGCTAAGCACTATTGCTGCGTGCCAGCACCAGGGCCTTAAAATGGCTAAGGACGAAATAAGAGTTTTTATATGTTTCAAAATAAGCCAATTGTTCAAGGCATCCGGATGCTGGATTTATTTTTAGACAGAGATTTCTAAGAAAGTTAGGGAACAGAAGGGTATAATTACATGACCTGAAACCTTTATTTTGTTTCTTTTGGTTGACCAACTAAACTTAGTCTCAACTAGGTGTTGTTTGATGAATTGTAGAAACTGCTTCTTGGAGTTTAAGATATATCAGTGTTTACTCTTGCTGATCAAACAATATTTCTGGAAATAAATACCTCTGTTACAATTTGGACAAACAAATATATTAAGTAAGCCAGAGGAAGTATTTATTTGTGTTCTTTCTTTCTGTAAGCAGCTTTTTTTATTGGCATAATTCTGCTCTTGTTCCCATTAGTGTAACTGAAAAGTAACACTGCTGCAGTGAATGGAATTAAACCAGATACAAAAGCATTATGTGAGAGCAAAATTATATTTATATGTGGTCTGAAATGCAACTTGACACTTGATTTGAAGAAAAATCAAACCCACCTTTCCTAGAAATATATATAAAGGCAACTTTAACACAAATCGTCAAGCTCTTTGTGGAATAGTGTTTGTTTCATGGCAACTCCTAAACAGATTTTGCAAAAAGAAGGTCTGATATAGCATAGAACATATTTTCCCTTTCATGGGAGGAAACTTTGCAAGATTTTTGCCTTTAAATATTTTATTTGGTTCCTAATGTGGGCTTTTGGTCCAAGAAAGCAACTTTATAGTTATCAAAGCGCCCATTTGTATTTTTTTGCAAGAGCATTTCTTCAGATCTTTTACTCTCCAACGTTAAAGAGAATTCCCACAAATTCCTGAAATCTGCTAAAATACAGAGCAGAGTGCTTACATTGGTATGTTGTACATTGGCTGTCCTTGTTAAAAAGGCTGTGCATTTTCATTCTGGATATGCAAAAGAAATTTGATATACTGCTGGGCTAAGCACCAGGATTTGGTTGGCTCTTGGACCAGTTCTTACATTTCTGCATCAGGCAAATGTAAGAATGGATAACACTTAAAATAAAACCTACCCCAAAGCCTTTCTTAGGGTTATCAGATTATTTGAAAAATGTAATAGAGACTGTTCCCCATGATCAAGGGTGAGTCAAGGAAAACGGCATCAAAGAGCTCAGAGCAGCCAAGAGGAAAACTTGACCCAACCCCAAGTGTGTTGTCCATGTCCAGAACAACCAAGGAGACCTCGGGTGAAGGCAGCCAAGGAGTCAGGTGCTGTTGTTGGTAAGGGTATTTTCCAGATTACCTGGCATTTGGCCCTTCAGCTGCCATGAGAGCCCAGCGTGGCCCATGGGCATTGAATCCAGCTTTGGACCACAGGAGGAGGACAAAGTGAAGTTTGACTGATGCTGTCACTGGCAAGCTTGTCAAGCTAATGCTTATAATATATGCATATTAACAACACAGCTATCTAGTGCTTTGCGGTTGGCTGTTCCTGAGGAGGAGCTGGGGGGACAAGGGGACTTAGTGTTTGGGGAGAATTAGCTGTTTCTAGGCAGCAGAATTTGCAGACTCGGAAGCTGGTTGATTTGGTTGAAGTACAGTACTTTGCTAACCCCTCGGTGCCTGGCGTTAACATTTCCCGGAACAACAACTATTGCCAAAACGGAGAGGATCGTCACAGCCGGTGCCGAGAGCTCAGAAGGTGAAACTGCGGACAGGGAGGAAAAGGCAGGGAAAGAAAACAGACACAATTTGCTGTGGGGGGACCATGAGCATCAGGGTGGCTGTCCCTACAGCAGCAACCTCAGCTTTTATTTCCCTTTCTGCTTTCACCTGCTCTCTCTGGTGCTTTGGAAGTGCCCTCTGAGCAGATCAGCTTCTAGCACAGCTTGCATTACCTGGAGACTGGGCACCTCAATGGCCTTGCAACTGCCTGATAAAACCCCTGTAAGCCTTAACAATGGAGGACCAGTGCTATGGAGCATGATGCCAGCTAGGCCTGCTTTCCTGCCACCTCCATGTGTTTGACCAGGAGCATGCTAGGAAGAACTGGGTTGGTTTGGATACACTGGAAGAAAAGTCAAAATCTGGGTTTCTGTCCTTGCTTTCAATGACCTCGGGTAAGTCATATAGCCTCGATGTAGAATGAGATGAAAGCCCATTTCTGCTGAACTTTAGGAATTGCTAGAGGTAGTGTGGTATCCAGGTGCCACCTCAATCACATAATGAAGTGGGACTGTGTGCTGTGTCCTCTGATGGAAAGCACTTTTCCTGTTATCTCTGCTCTTGTTATCTCTGGGAGACCTACAGAAGATGTCACAGCAGATAGCTTTGTACACCTGCATTTAATCTTCACTCTCCTGCCTGACACAAATCAACTCCATCTGATGGTGTAGTGTATACTTCCAGTGTATTCACTGGTTTGGCAGCACTCCTTAAAAAGATGTTCTAGGAGGAACGTGCAACTCAAAGTCTGACTTTCTGAGAAGACTGTGCTTGTTGTATGGGTGATGGGTGATGCGTAGTTCAGCCCAATAACACCTGAATTTGCCTCAGTGATGTCTACCAGAACTTGTGTGCCAAAGCTTGTAGTCCTACTCTAACAAGTGTCTTATAAATAACAACTTTAAAAAAAAGCTGTTTAGTGGTCATACAAATAAGACAGTGCTACCAAACAGGAGAGCTTTGAGGTGACACGTAGGCATTTGAACAGAAGGCACCTAGTCCCTGAGGCTGCCTCTGGCCACCAAAGAGACAAGGGCACTTCTGGGCCATGCTTCATCCTATATTAAAAATGCTCAGTGATCCCTTCTTCACCTTTGGCCAAGCATTTACATTCCACTCGTCAAGCAGCATTGATATTACATGATGCTTGGCTGCTTTAGGGAGCTGAACTGGCCAAACCTAGACCTTGGGAAATGGATCTGCTGATGGTCATTGGTCTCTAGCTCCAGCCTAGAGAAAAGACAGAGGGTGTGGGATGGGAGACATTGGGAAAGACAGAGGCACAGAAGCCTCAAAAGGTTCTGGGCAATATACCAAGGAAACACCCTAAGAAGGTGTCTTGCTGGTTTTAATCATTGCTGATGCTGTAGGTGGTTGGATAGAAAAGTTTAAAAACGATGACAAGAAGGATCTACAGAAGGAAGATGAAAAAGCATTCTTAAATTAAGCACTAGTTAGGAATGGTCTGAATTAAGTGAAGGGCACCCTGTGCAGGATGCTGACACCTGTGGCAGGCCTGAACCCTCTAGTTTTGGCCTCATCTTCACCCATCTGAGCAGGCATCACTGCAACGAAAAGTGCTTGTGCTCTGCTCAGCATGTGTGGAGTTCTACAGCACTGAATAGGATTGTATGAAGAATCAAAGTGAAGTGTCCTCTTTAGGTCCTCAAGAAATAGAGCTTTCTGCTGGTTAACCATTACTTTGTATTTTCCCTTCCTTACAAAACCACTAAGGTTAAACATTAAGCCGCGGCAGTGAAGGACACCTGTATTTGCTGGTTCCATTATGCGGCTATATTGAAAAGGCTTTACAGCTGTCTCAATTAGCATAATTAAATCCACATCAATTAAAAAACCTCCATCATCTCTTTCCCCTTCACATGCAGATAGTAGCATTTGTCTAAGGTGCTAAGTGACAAAGGAACTTTTGAACAGTGGAAGCCCTGGCTGAAAGGAAGAGTAATATGGATTGTATATTGGCCCATGGTTCACCTTAACACCAGTGGAAGTGATTAGTGGCCGCTGCTCCTCCTGAAGAGGTAGGGCCACATTTTGCATGACAATTATGCCCATACCCAGAGCCATGCATGAGAGATGTGCATTTTACAACATGCTTTTGCTTCTATTGCGCCTTTATACTCCATTAATGGGGGTAAACAAAGCCTGGCCTGATTTGGCCAATTTCCCCCATCCTACTTTCTTCCCTCTGCCCCCCCCCCCCCACCTTTTTTTTCCCTTGTTTTTGTTTTGTTTTAGGGTTTTGTGTTGTTCTGTGTGGGGAAGCCCCAGTGACCCCAGGATAGCAGCAAGGCTGCGCTGTGTGATGCTGGCGGAGAATTCCTGCAGATGAAAACTGACATGGGGTTCAGGGGTTAATTTCTGGAACAGACGCATTTGCATACAAATGAAAAATGATGGAATTTCTGTTCTCCTAAATTTTCAATGTCATCAGCATCAAACAGCAGTCTGTGCTCCCTTGCTGTTTGAAGAATATTCATTACTTCAGAAGAAGGGGCACCTTGTTTGGTATTAATCTCCTCTTCAGGTCAATGACTTAATTTGCTAAACTCCATCTGAAGTGCCACTCACTTTCTGATTTCTCTGCTATTCTTTGTTATTTTTCATAATATGTTCTTAATACTTTTTTTATTTGTAAGGGGATACGCGTCTCCAGCAAATGCAAGAGGGAGGACGGCCTTTATTTATTTATTTTAATCCAAAGCGCTCAGCACCCATCTGTATAATTTGTAGCATGTTTTGGTGTCTGCTTGCCTTACAATTCGTGGGGTGTGTGTTTTTTTTTTTTTTGCAAGAAAAAAGAAATACAAAAATAAGTGGGCTCGAATGGGAAAACAAACATTTTTCTTTCAAAGCCGATATCCAATGGGACATCTGGTGCCTTGTGCAACGAGGTTATGGGGTGTCACGTCTCTAACAAAAGGTAACAAGCGGCAAAGTAATTAATTCCCCAAAGAAAATCATAATATTCTTTTAGTTCCTGCCTCTGGAAATTCTCATCTGAAACCGCAGTTGCTGGGGATGTACACGGGGAAACTTTCGTCCCAGCTCTTATTTCCCCATTGTCCTCCCCGTGTCTGCCAGGGGCCTGAGGAAGGATCCCATTTCCTCCCGTTTTTACCCTTCATGGTTATAATTCTTCGCCCTGAATAGGATTATTCAGGGGATCTTTAGATCTTCAGAGCTTGGGGGTGTTACTGGGTAATTGGCTCGGGGCTCTCAGATGCCCATTCCCAACCTGTGGCCTGGGCGCTCCTGGCCATGGGTCCCTGGGGACGCTGGTGTCCCCCCTAAACCGAAACGTCCCCCCTCCTGGACCGGGCAGGCTCTGCCACAGATTTTGCCCTATAACGCTTTGTTTTTATACATCTAATCCTTTCTAAACTTTCTGGCCAGATTTATTCCCGATTCTCAAGACAATGGATTTTTTTGTTTATTTAGTTTTTTTAATTATTAATCAAATCTGATTTTTTGGCATGATCACTTATGGAAATGAAGTAACTTCATTTTCTATTTTTCTGTGTGTCACTCCTATTAACTTTTGAACCTCTTTGTCAATAACTATCCAGTTTGTTAGCGTGCTAGAGATCTCAAAGGTGTGAAGTGCTTTTAAGTATATATATATTTTTTTCCAAATCTAACCCTGAAATGGCAACATTTACTGTTTGAAATGGTACAGATAGCCAAACTTTTCTTGAAGGTTTTTTGTGTGTGTGTGACTTGCAAAGGGGAAAAAAAGGTGATCTGAGGATTAATTCCCCACGTGCCTTCGTGAAGCCTGTTAACAATTAACCAACTTGCTCTGGATGCCTCCAAGTCCAATGGGGTGAGGTTCAAGATTCTTTGGGTGAAAAAACAACAACAAAACAACTAAAAAAAAAAAAAAAACCCTAAACAAAAAACAACAACAACAAAATCACAAAACAAAAAAACCAACCAAACAAAACCCCCACCAACCAAGCGACAAACTATTTGCACATAATATATACAAACAATTTAGGTGCAGTTGCATTCCTCTGCCCACTCTTCATGTAACCTTTTATTAAACTGAGAATTTCGGAGGGCTTTCCATATTTATAGACTGCATTACTCAGTGGTGCTGAAGTCCCAACCAGGGCCTTGGGCCCTTGGAAAATAAACAGCAGCTGATGAGGAGAGGGAGTTATAGAGTTATATTCCTACCTGCAGCATTAAGTTAAGAGTGTCTAAGGGCCTTGATCCTCAGCCCCAGCCAAGCTGGATTTAGCATAGGTCATATTAAGGTGGGGTAAAGGGGGCTTTGTGTCATTTTTAGATCCCCTTATCCCATGCTGGTGAGCCCTGGCGGTGGGAGGGTGTCTGCCCCGCGGGCAGGTTGGGGTGGCAGAAGGCTGGTGGCGTTGGCCCGGCGCCATCCGGAGATCGTCTCCACCGAGGGCGATTCGGGGGTGATGGGATAAGCCAGCTTTGCAAAGGCAGCTGCTTTGGGAGCCCAAATCTGCCTCGTTATCCACAGAGAACGTTCTTGGCGAAGGAAACTTTCCCTGTGGGATGATTTGAAGGCGGGAGCTGATCCTGCGCTGGTGTGCCCGGCGAGCGGGGAGATGCTCCCTTGTGGTGTGGTTTGTCATTGTTGGAAGAATAAATCAAGGAATTGCCAGATAAAGCTGAGGGGGTCAGTAAAGATCAGCATCATTGAAAGTTCAAGTCCAAAGAGTTACAACTGCCCGTGTCCTGTGCTGTAAAACACTTGCACCAGGGAGGCTGGATTCCCTCTGAGTCGCTTACGTGAGAAAACACAGGCGAAAATGTGACTCTCATGCATGTTTTTGTACTGGAAAGCTCAGGCTTCTCGTTAAGGAGCTGATTCTTAATCACATCTGTCTATCTTGTTTTATGAATATTGATATTAAAGTCAGTAAAAGAGACTTGTCATCGTAAGTGCATCAGAATCTGGCACTTGCGTGCTCAGAAGCAAGTGGTTCTGCTGCCGAGCTGCTGTAGATGATGTCGGTTTGTTGAAATAATATATCTCTGCCAGCTGAGAATTTGGCCATAAAATGAGAAAAGTTGAGATTCCCATTGTTGAATTAGTTTGGCCACATTAAAAATACGTCGCTCTGGAAATGTGTATATGAATATGCTAATGTTTATTTTGCTAAATGCGCGTGCCAGGATGTGCCATGTGGCTGAGTTGGTGTTACTTTAAGAATCCCAATTTTTGCCTTTTCAGACTTTTGAGCTTTTAAACTTGTAAACATAGCATTTTGTTGGCATAAGTCTGCATGATTTTATGCATACAGCTGACTTTTATCTTCACTTTTTACATCACCTTAATACTGTAAGAGAGAAAGCACTCATCTGTTTATGATAAGCTTATCAGAAATACTCCAAAGTTTTCCATGACTAAGATATTATATTGTTATGGTGGCTTGCTACAGGGTAATTTTGAGACAACAAACAGAATATTTCAAAGCCCAGATGTCCTGTTTAGACAAGGGGGTTTATATTGATTAGAATCTGCTTTCACCTAACATCGTGTAGTAAATATCACAAAGACGTAATTAGAAAATTTGGTACAATATTTAGTCCTAGTCCCTGTGTGCCAGAATTGTTTGACTACTGAGAAACTGGAGCTTGTTTGCATCCCAGTGTGTTGTGAAATGCAAACTTCAAAGAAAATATTATATCTCCCAACTCCAGCTCGTGAGAGTCTTGGAAGTATAATACAGAAAGGCTTAACAATCCCTGCTGAGGAAAGGGCAATTTGACACTGAAACTACTGTTAAAGCACCGTCGACACACTGGTGGACAAAAAGTGTTTATTAGAGGAGTCTCGTTACAGTCTCAGGAGCCAGGGAGAGAAAACGCACCCAAGTCATTGTGAAAACTGGCAAGTTGCACCAAATATATGCCTTTTGTGTATGTGTCTGTGTTGGTTTTCTTTTCCTCCTTCTTAACTGCATATATCTACATGTTTGCTTCATAGGCTTTCTATAAGAGTGGGGCCCTCGTGGTATTCAAATAAAATATTTAGATTTGCAAAACTTCTGGAAGCCAGATTTTAAGGCAGAAAAGAAGTTTTTTGTCAGATTGTCAATGTCTGAATTTCATCACAATCTGTTCAGCTGTTTGTTGCAGGCAGGCGTAAAACATAGTGGGAAAGTGTGTGTTTGTACTTCTTATACATATTGAAAGAGGGCTGCCTAATCCCCTTGATGAGGAAAGCTCTGTAAATTATATACATCTGCAGACTTTGTGCACGGGTAGCACAGAAGCAAAGAGGCAGATCGGCAATTTGAGGGAGCAAATAAGAGTGTTCTCGCGACGTGGTGATCAGGAACCTTTTAGCAGCCCAACCTCCTGGTGATGTCATTTGGTTGTTGTTTTGTTTGGTTTATTTCTTAATGACCTGAGTGTTTTGCCTTAAAAAACTTTGCCTAGGAGGCCCTTCTACACACTTAGGATTCCTGAAAAGAGAAAAAAATATTTGCTGATGACAGCTCTGAATATATTCTCTTTAATTGCCACTGATGCCTCTGTCCCATCCTCTGCACTGCACTAAAAATAGTAACTTGGGTTGACAGTTTCAACACCATCTAATGTATGTATATTATTGCATAGTAAACCTACATAAAAATGTCAAGAATGAGACCTAAGCCAGGAATAAAATTGAAAATCACAAACATGAGACAAGACCCAAATAATGAGGGTGTTGCAGGGAGATATTCTATTGATGACTGTGTAAATACATGTGGGCAGAGCTGTAAAGATCCTACCACCTCCCATGCATAGAGGATGCCTAGAATAATACTTGCCTTTTTTTTTAAATAACTTGTAGGTAGCATTTATATTTATCCATAGCTTTCCCTGCTTCCTTTAGTAGCATGATTTGCCAATCATGCTGCAACACTTGTAAGGTAAGTGCAGAACATATTTTCCTGTCCATTTTGCAGAGGGTCAATTTGTCCAAATTACACAGCAAGTGTCTGGCAGAAGCGAGAGTAGACACCGGAGATAAAACGCCTTTGATTTCACTGAGGCGAGGATTTTATTCCAGGAGTCTTGTCTCCAGTTCCCTACTCTGTGTTCTGTGCCCTGTGTATTCTGGGCTTTTGTTGATACACGCTACTAGTCTTGGCTTATAGGGTTAAGGGCAAATCTGACGGAGAGGCAGCAATAGTATTGTTAACGTGACACTGTAGTTTTGGTTTTGTCAGCATTTCCATTATAAACTTCTGTTTGCAGTAATTATAAATCAACCATTAAAAAGTAAAAAAAATCACTGTGAGCTAAAACTTGGCATACCGGAGTCCAGGAGGGAATTTTGAGCTTTCGGAAATAATGGCTTCTGATTACCATGGACAGGCATGACATGATGTGCAAATATACACTCCATATTGCACTGGAAAAAAAACCCTAACGAGTGTCACCACTTTGTCACGGCCAAGAGTGTGAGGAGAGAGGGTCTTTCTGACTTTTGGAAACGAGAGAAATATTTTAGTATTCCCAGAAACATCCAATTAATGCCGTTAACTGGTTCTTAATTCTTCCCGTTTACTTTCTATCATCCCATGGGTTTCCAGGAGATCAGACAGTCAGCTGGTGTTGATCAGCGCAGCTCCACCGAAGTCCAGTGAAGTTGGGTTTGACTTACACCAGTGGACAGTCTGGCTCCCTATCATCTTTCCACAGAAGGTTGTGGCATTTGCTACCCATTTGGAGCGCTGGTTAATATTTGTTTAACTTTGAAAGTCCATTTTGCCCTACTGATCAAATTCCAGTTGCAGGATAGGCATAAATTGACTTGAAAGTGCTTTCACTGAGGACATAGCTGGTTACTTTTAAGTTGTAATGTGTGCAAATTTATTACATTCTATTCTGGGTTTTCTTCTGTTAGATGGCAAAACGATGGAGCAGGTGGTGCTCAGCCAGTTTAGTACCATAAAGATGGTGCAAAAGGCTCTAACCATCACCTGCCCCGTATCCAAATTGTGATGAAGCTGAGTCACTGACCATTCTGGGTCAGAGCTCTGGGTTGTCCCTGGGACTTGCTCCCTCCTGCATCATCATTCATGAGTCAGGCGAAAGACGAGATGTTGGCTTGTAGGAACGCTTCCCAGCGCAGCATTCCCCACCAGCCCAGCTGGAACTCGAGTCCCAGTTTCAGCTTGGAAATAATTACAATGCCGTAGTAGCTTTGGCTTTCAATAGCGTCACTAATAACCGAGCGCTAAATGTGCGGCAGCTTTGCAGAAATGCTCCAGTGTCAGGTTGCGGGGAGCAAACGTCAAAATAAAGGTGCAGTAAACTCGAGGTAACTCATTTAGTTGCACATCAGGGTTGGGTGTAGGAAGGAGAAGAAGGAAAACGACTCGCTGGGGTTTTTTAAGATGTGACATTTCAGTGATGTACCAACAGAGGAAATTTTGCTTGCAGAATCCTGTGAGCAAAACACTTCTGAGAATGTATGTATACAATTGTTTAAAAAAACACAGGGTTACTGACACAGATGCCAATTTGGTAGGGCATATGGAACATTTACACTTGCCTTTTTCATTCTTTCTTGCTACAGCTGGTACTGATTTAGTATGTGAAATTTTACTAGCAGGAGTGCTAATCAAGACAGAGATTTCTGTGAGGATTTAGTCATTTATGTGGAGGAAAACTATGGGTATCATTAAAAAGTACAAGATCATCTATGAGAGGAACATTATCATTAGCAACCTAATTTTTAAGGCAAACAGAGGGGAAAAAATACTGTCTCTTTTGAACAGCAGCAGAAGAAAATCATGTTTTGTAATGTTCAGAGTCATGCCACCTCTCTCTAAGTTTAGGAGAAGAAAATTTTGAATTCACTTAAAGCAAAATAGTTGCTCCAAGTATATTTTTCTACCCAGTGTGATAGCCTGCTCTGCTACATCAAATGGGTATGGCCAGGGATGGGATTCAATCCAAAAAGCACTTCCAAATCCTGGATCTGTGTTTGAGTCTGAGGCCTCCATTCAAACCTGACTCAGTGCTGGGTCTGTGTTTCACCATCCCAGCGTTTGAGAAGGGTCCAACAGTATCGCACGCCTAAAATCCAGACTTTGCAGTAGTCCCACGTTTTGTTTCAGGAATTGCAATCTGGACCCGAAATGGGGACATTCAGACCTTAAATACCGATTCTGGCCAATTTCTGGTGGTGGCAAGAAATACTGTATTCTGTTGAGAAGGCAGCATGAGTATATTACTTATCCAAAGAGGTGATTTTACATTACACACAGTGTAAAAAATTATGCTCGGGTTTAACTACCATTTCCTGCCAAGATTATCTCAGTGCAAACAGCAACAGAATAACTGCTGTATGGTAAATATGTTGTACAGGTGGCCCAGTGATATGGGAGACCTGAGCAATAAAAGCCGACATCTGCGGCCGGAGGTGCCTGAGCGCGGTGGCAGCGGCACGCGTGGTCCCCATGGAAGGTGGCCAGCTGCCCGTCCTTACAGCATCGCCTTCATGGAGAGACGTGTGAGGAGCTCTGGAATGGGCTGTTTGCCCTTTTCCCGCTGCTTTCCCACCTAGTTTGGGGACTATGGGGCGGAAAGCGATGCGAGGAGGATGCTGGAGTGATACCCTGGGTGATGATGCTCTGAAACGCCTGGAGATTTGCCAGCCAATATGCCCAGCTAATAAATAAATAACTGCCTGCAACTACACAGGAATTCATCTCAGCTTCTCAGGGACTGATTTCATATTAAGCCTTCTGAATATCTTTGTAAGCTACTCTGCTTTGGCACGACAGGCACTCTTTCCTGAGGCTAGATAATATTTAGCAGGGTTTGCAGAACAAAATCAAGGCACCTTCATTTGTTTCAGGAGTGTTAGGTGCCTCCTTTGCAGAGGAGATTCAGATTCTCCTTTGCAGATTCCCAGATAATCCTGGATTCAGTAGCTTTACTGCAGTGCAGATATGAGGGGTCTCCTTTGACACCTACAGGTAATGGCTCTTTTGTAGTAAGGTAAGAAATGCTGCAGAGTTGTCTTTGTGATCTACCAGGGCTTAAACTTTCAAAGAAGTCCCACCAAGTTGGACATTAAAGCCCTTTTTTGACACTTCCACAACCCCAGATTTCAGCAGTTGTGACTCAAAGTTTCCTAATGTTGTTATTTTCCAACATCACATCTAACTTTAATCACTAGTAGAAAAGCTGAAGACTTATTGTAGAGCTAGAAAGCGCTAAATGGCTCCTGGATATGACAATGGCAATTTTCACTTAAAAGGCTTTTTCCCAAAATACATATACCACTAAACACAATCATCTCCAGGGGGCAGGGAAATGGCCATCAGGCTAATTAGCTCAAAGCAAGCGAAACCATAGGGGAAAAGCAAAGCCGGCATTTATGTTGGCTTGAACATTGCTGCTTGCACTAAAATTGCTTGCGTGTCTGTGAAAGCCATGCAGAGATGTTACTGGTTTTGCGGACCGAAGGAGTGGGTCAGCTTCTGATATGATGGTCTTGGGGCATCTCACATCTGATGCTTGCAGCGTTGAGGCTCTCATCTCCAGAAACCACAACCATTTGACTTGTGTTGTTACAGCGGTCCAAACTTGCTAATGTAGCAGGGTGAAAGTGGCTGATATTGGGTCAGGAATATCGTAGGACTTGTCTCTGCCTCCCAGAAAGAAAAGAAAATGAATCGCGATGGGGATTTCACTGTTATCGTCGATCGAGATAGTTATATCACCAAAAAATGTGCAGTACAGCAGTCTGAAGTCTTAGACAGTTTGTGATGTTTAAACATCTTAAGCACTGTTGAGCATTTTCTCTACATTTCTTGCTATGGCACTGCGGTTTTATTTAAGCAATCCCGAAAATCGTGGCCAGCTGCACCATCTGCCAGAGATGATGCAGGATGGGTGCCTCCAGCATGTCAGCGCTCAGATGTCATTTAAAAGGGAAATGCTTTCTGTACCGGGAAGAGGGCAGAGACAAAGAGCCCGGGCAGGCAGCAGGCTGTGCTAAGTGGAAAGAAGAATTGATACCTTTTCTAAGGCCTGACCTGAACATCTGAGTTCCTTCCCTTGGGGTTTCTCACCCCCAAATGTTCTTTTTTTTGTCCGTGACTGTGTCTTTTTTTTCCTCAGCACTCACAGATCCAAAAAGGCTACAAAAGATAAAGCGTCATCTGATGTCGAACAGGTGGCTCGTCCAGGTCATTGAGCACGATGGTGGCTGTGAAAGCAAAGCGTGCAGCGAGTCCCACCTCGGCGCGAGGCGTGGGGATGCGCGGCAGGGATGCGGTTGGCATTTAAAGGTCAGTCCCTCGCAGGTCCTCAGCACGTTCCCGGTAGCAGGTGACCTCCGTGACTGCTGTCCCATCTCACACATCCTTCTCATAAAGAAGCCAGGCTGCACCTTTATGAAACTGTTTGCAGAAGAGCGAGGCGTGATCACAACTAAGCTGAAGGGTGTCATATTCACTTTGCCACCGACATGAGGACCAGTGGTTGAATATTCGATTACATGTCAGTCACAGCACATTAGGCAATCTTCCAGTCTGCCAGCTTTGCCCTTCCCAGTTCCGAGCTAAGTGTCATCAGCAAAGAAGTAGCACGGTGAAGGAAGGAGGTGATTCTGGAGTCAGTTCGCTAAGGGAGCTTCAGACCCCATCAACAATGTCCTTTGCAGTGGGTGTAGTGGCTCCTCATTGCTATAGAGAAGGCCAGGATGTTCGTGCCTCCGGACTGTGAATGCAAACAACTCACAGTGCAGTGCCGCTCAATTTTGTCTCTAGATCTAAAGGTATAAATGTATGCAAAAGCAGCAAATGGTCTAGTGAAGAATTAGGGAACTGTCATTCCAGCAACATTACCAAAAATATTCTGCTCTTTCAAATAAAGTGGCTATAAAAACATGTTGCTCTGACCAAGCATTTTCTGGACTGTTTTGCTTGCAAATTACTTAGTGAAAATATGCTAGGAGTGGAAGTTAAGGGCTGTGGAAAATTTCCCAGTTTGCTAAAGCCAGAAAAATCCCATCTCAGTTCCAAGAAGGAAACTACTTTCCAAAATGTCAGCTCATGCAGAAAGTCCCGGTTCAGCTGGAGCAAGCCTCGCCGTTTGTGCTTGGTGGTTTCTGGAATAACAAAAAGTCTAGTACGTCCATACTGGGAAGTGTGAGCGTGAAAGGATATTATGGATAAATATTTCTACAGGCACTGGGGCTTTGTTATTATCTTTGTTAAACATCCTCCACCTGTTATCACCAGCCACGTGAGAAAGTAAATGAGCGGCATTCCCATTTTGCATCTTCTGCTGCCATGGTTGAGCTGCACCTCCTGTTTGGAGATTTTCAAAGTGAATTTGAAATCAAAGGAGACAACATTACCATTACTGGGTGGGACGTTCATAAGCAGAACTTTAGCTTTGTCTACTTTGATTTCAGATTCACTTTGAATGTTTTGCTGACAGGAGGTGTAGGCATCACAAGACTCTCAGTAGCAGCATCACCATTAAGTTTTCAAGTGACCGTTACTGTTTAGCTAGAAAGACAATAAGATTGTGGTGGGTGTCAATGAGAATAACCTTTATGATACTTCCAAGGCTTCAAATCTGTCCTTGGGCTCCAAAACTCCAAGAAATACTGAGAGGGAGAGACTGCCTGCGGAGTGGAGAGTACAGAGTGATGGATGAAACAATAAAAATGACACCGCTGGTAAAACTGAAAGGGGGATGTTGCTGTTTGCGATGCCTTGTACATATGATTGATGTCAGGGCGATGACATCTGGACCCTGTGTCATATTATGGGTGCAGCATGAGACCTTCTGCATGGCAGGATGGCTGGTAAGTCCAGTAAGGTGAATTTGGCCTGATGAGTGGTGAAAGAAGACACAAGGAGTTGTCTGCAAGGACTGAGGGCAGCACTTGATAGTAGAGTGGGGTGGGAAGGGCAGCAGTCTGTTTTGGGTAACACCTGCAAAAAAAATGACTTTTTTCTCCTTATATCACCCACTCCTCCTTGACTGTGTTTGAAAAGGACATCTTCAGTGCCAACGGCAGTGTTGTTACAGACAGAAGGACCCATCTGAGAGCAGCCGGTGATGTGTGCCTTACTTTTAAAAAGAAAGATGTGTCTTGACAGCTTGCCAAATACCACATCTGCCTCTCTTTGCACCTCCGTGGGCGAAGCTGAACAGCAAGGTGGTGAAGATGAGTGAACCTATCAATTAACTGTGTGAGGGCTGCTCTCTTGCTTTCTGTCCAACAGCTGTAGGTGATTCCTGGCCTGGAAGGACCTCCCTGAAAGCCCATCTGCAACACCTGTGGGAAAGGCACAGCTGTGAGATCCCTGTGGTGGAGGGAGGAGGCACCACACCACTGTCACCTCACATGGGCTGCTGAGAAGGTAAGAAAGCACAATTGTTACTTCTTTTTCCATTGTTGTTTTTCTTCTGTCATAACGGACCTCTGCTGGGGAATGCTGATGACACCATGCAAGCCAAGATGGTGTTTGAGTTGGGTGTTTCTTCAGGTGCTACAACTGTGTCCTGGTTAACCAAGCAAATCTACCTTGTTTTATCTGACTATGTCTAAGGTTTTTGAGATTTTTGTCTTGGTGGCCTATTTTTAATTGCCGGTCACAATAATATTAAATCATAACTTGATAGTCTGCAGGCTTCTTGCTGGGAATATTTTGTCTGTGACACAGAGTGTGTATTTTGCATGCAGCGTATTGGTGTTGTGTAAATTTTGTGAACAACTTCTATTATCTTTGAAACCACAGAAACAACAAAGTTATAATTATAGTCTGAAGATGCTATGGTGATTTAAATATGCTTATGGTAGTGGTATTACAATGAAAATGTTCTGCTTGCCTGCAGTTTTTGCTGTGTTCAATGACATCACAATAATGTGTATTTGAGCTAAAACTTCTGTCCTTATACACAAACAGCTTGTGTGAAAACGCTTAGGTTTTTCTTCTCATTTCTTATGATATTCCCTGGCCTAATTTGGTTGAAATAGTGAATAAGGTAGGGCAGAGTGTTTTTGCGGGCTTTGTGTCTGGGTTGCCACTGAGAAGTTTTAGGTAGTTTGTGCTGTTGGATTTGGAAAATGAATGATTGTTATTTAATAAAACCTCCAAAAGGGCATCTGTTGCTTGTCGAGTTGTGATCTTCTGGTCCTGGGGTCTTTGACAGTACTGTGATTTGTGGTAATGGAACTACTGGGAAAAAAAGTTATCAACAAAGACTTGTCATTGTAAGTGTGTAAAACAAAGCTTTAATTTCTAAAGTAAATGTACTTTTAAGGGTCAGATACTGAAATGTGTCTTCAAGCGCAGCGTTAAATACTAATAAACCTGAGCCAGCTCTTGGGTGGTATGAACCACATCCCACTGGCAGAACTGTGATGTTCACAAGGTGACAAGCTGTCCAAGCTTATGTGCCTCCATCTTCTTTAAAGCTGAATTTGAGCCTATTCATGCTTGATCATAAAGTTCCAAATAAGATTTGATTTTGTTTCAAGTTTTTGTTTGTATTGTCTCAGAACACAAGGAGCTTTGCTTGAATCTGGACGCCTTATAGTTTCCGTTTCTGATGAAGACCTTTGCAGCCCTAGACCTGAATTACTTGTTGCTCCCTTGGGACACAAGCAACGTGACCACAGTCCCCTGTCCCACTTGTGAGCTGTAGCATTGCTGATGCTTCTGCAGTACTGGAGCAGTCCAGGCACATCTTCAAGCCTATAGACAGAGGTGTTTCTTATGAATATTAGGAATCACAGTAGCATCGAAAAATAAACACAGTGGCCTGTGAAACTGGTTGAAGAATAAGGCAAGAATTTCCCAGCAAATATCTAAATACTATATTCGAAATATTTCTTTATGTAAGACTTAGCTTAACTAACTCTGCAAATTGAATATTGTGACTTTCTAACGCTTCTCTGAATCTCTGTGATTGTTTTCATTATTGTTCTGATTGTAACTGTTACTAGAATGAAATTATTTACACACGGAGCTAAATGACTATTTTCATTGCTATTCAGCTCCTGACTGCATTAGACCGGTACACTGCATCCATAAAATGCCCAGCCTCTCTGAAGCTGCAGGTTTCCCCGTCACTGGGAGTGGCTGTGACATGGTGTTGCCATTGTTTTTTGCATTAAGGATATATCCAGGCACATGAAGGAAAGTGGAAAATGGCAGTTAAGAGGTCCTCTGCCCATCATCTAGCTGTTGCAGCACCTTGAGGTCCTCTGCTCATCATCTAACTGCTGCAACACCTTGAGGTCCTCTGCCCATCACCTGGTTGCTACAGCGCTTTGCAGGCTGAAGCTGCTTTGGGTTTTGCTACGGCATGGGGGGCACTCAATTACTGTCTGCCCACCATTTGTGCCTGCAGGTTGTCCTCACTTCGGCAGGCTCTTTTCCATGTGGGGACACCTGGTCATCCTAACAAAGCACTCCTTCAAGCTTTGTGAAACACACCTGGCTTCATAAAAGTCCTATGGCCATTGGTGCTCTAGAAGTCACTGTTGGATTTTAGGATCTTTTGTCCTACTTGGCTTCCCTTTTATTTGCCTTTGGTAAACCTGGATAGCATAGAAATAGCCCACAGGCAGCAGAGCAATGGTGTAACCATTGGGTGGTGGAGTGCTGACCAGTGGGGCCATAAAATTCAATGAAGTGCATAAGCAGCGGAGCACATAATGACCAGCGAGTCTGCAGCAGTTCATCTTTAACGCACAGACAGACACGGTCTGGTGGTTAAAGTGCATGTGTGAGAGCCAGGACAACTAACTTCTGATTCTGGATTGATCCCTCATTTGTGTGTGACCTTGTGACAGCCACTTCTCCACCGATGGCTTCGCTGTTTTCCTGTTTGGGAAGAAATGTCAGGTGTGAGGGGTTGCTGCGTCCTGATTTATGGGCGGTTGTAAGGCTTGTGTCTGAGATCCTGATGGGGGACTCTTTAGAGAAGTGCAGGGAGTCAGGCAGGTGCTTGGTTGGAGTAAATCAGCATAGTTCAATTAAAACCAATAGATTTTTCCCATCTGGAGCAATAAAGGCTTTCCCATCAGTTAAAGCACTGGTCCTTAGTATGTAAGAGGAATTAGGGATGCTGTTCCTTCTCTCCCAGGAAAGGCTGCACCCAGGAACATGCATTTGCTAACAAAAAACCTTGGACTGTGGGATTTGTTAGCAACAAGAAGGGTGCATAGAGGTGAATCATAGGGCAATTTTATTGAGGAAATATGAAAAAACTAGTCAAAACTCTTGTGTTACCTTTGTCTCTTTGGCGAGGACAATTTAAAATCGGTAACCCTCTGTCTAGCACTATAAAGGCGTTAACATCTGCATAGCTTCTGCTGGTAAATTTATGGAACAGATCAAGTAAAAGTGATGTAAAAATGGAACAGGCTTTGGATGTGAGCAACTTTCAAAATAGATACTCTTTCTGGAACTGGTCTACAGCTTGTTCTAGTTTAGTTAAGCTCCATCTAGTTGACCTGATTAAAACCCCGACCTGGATGTTTTGAGATCAGTTTAAAAAAATATTTTACCATCTATTTCCGGAGGTAAGACAAACTAATGTAAACCAAATTTTAAAATGTTCACAAAAAATATTCAGTGTTTTAAAAGCATTTCAATTAAAAGAAAAATCAGAGCTTAATGCTAGGAACTTTTGCTTAGGCCAAGCTCGCATTTCCAAAATCTGTACAGTGATATCATACAATAGACTGAGGTGCTGATTGTGCCACAGATAATGTAGTTGTTAATGATCAAGTTAATGTTAAAAGCCATTACTGCTCATTGACATAATTCTCAGAACATTATACTGGAGAAGTGCACCTTTTGTGTAGCAACAAAATGACAAAATTGAAATGTTAAAAGTTGAGTGTCTGAATAATAGCCTGTGAAATCATTTAGACAAGATCATTGTTGTTGCCATTGTAAAAGAACCAGAGAGTGACAGAATGAGACAAAAAAAAAGGGGGGGGGGGGGGAAGAAAAAAAAAGGCAGGCACCAGAGTGTCTCTTAGCTGATGGAAAGGTAAGGTGAAGAGGATTCCTGCCCTTCTGCTTTCTGCCTTTCCAATTTGGAGGGTCTTCCTCTAACGAGAGCACCCTCCTCTGGCAACTCGCCAAATGTGAGCACCCAGCTGGAAACGTTTGGGGTGGGGAAGGGACTCATCCCATCACCCCAGCACCCAGCTGGAAGCCTTTGGGGTGGGGAAGGGGACTCATCGCATCACCCCATCACCCAGCTGGAAACCTTTTGGGGTGGGGAAGGGACTCATTGCAGCACCCCAGCACCCAGCCGGGAAGATTTGCCTGGTGCAGAGGAAGAGCTATTTATTTAGTTATTTATTTTTGACTGCTTGCTAGGAAAAAGTAGGACAGTGGCCCCAGCATTATGTAAAAAAAAAAAGAAGTCAATTGTGGATGCTTTTGCTGTTTTGCCCAGTTTTGGGTGATCACAGCTGCTTGTGTGCTTGGTGTGATGGAGGTTGTGGGCTGCGATCCTTTACCTTAAAGCTGGAGGATCTGCAGGTCCCTCTACAAAAGTCTCTGAGCCCCCTGCCACCCACGGGCATCCCTTTGACTCTCTGGGCTTTAATAAAACAGAGAAAGAGTGCAGAGTTGTGGTAATGGGCGAAGCAACAGACAGGCTATTAAACGCCTGCAGTGGAGGGACGCTTTACTGAGCAATATACTCTACAACAAGCCTGTGTTAAAACATTGACCCACAACATTTGGTCCATAAAAATAGTTACGTTCGCAGGGACTCCTGGCAGTGATAGTTTTAATGCAGGGTCTGTGTCATGGTGTAAAATAAATGACTTCTGACATTACAGTAAATGCTTAAAAGCTCCACTGAAAACCTTTTCTGTGCAAAGCAATGAGTGTGGTACAACTACCTGCAAGTGATGGTAGTTTTGTTCCTGAGCCACCCACAATTATTTGCTTTTATGCAGAAAAACCCTGCAGCCCAGAAGCCAGTCCCTCCTCAGACTGTCCTCACAGACCTGGGCAAATGGTCATGGAAAAGCTATTGAAGGACACTTACATTTCTCATTCTGAATTTTCTATGAATGTGTTTTTCTGCTCTTCTGAAGAGTTATCTGTATCATAAAGGGGACTTTGAATTTGACTTGGTTTGTTTAGATCTCCCAGCACCAACATATAGAAATATTATGCAGCCTTTCATTAAGTTTCCGTGTGTTATAGCAAGAGCGGTTGCCTAATAAATTTGGAGGCAATGGGATTCGGTGTCATCTTATGCAGTTTACCACTTTTTCTCCAGCACAAGGCAGTTCTGACCAGTTTTTGTCTTCAGGTGGATAACTTGAAATACAGGAACACCCATCTCAAACCACGGCCCTTCTCCATCCAAGCTGCCAGCTCACCCTCCGGCCTTTACTGTTTTCTTCTCTCTAATATATTAACTTTCCCGTAGGGCTTTGATTCTCGTCCTCTTATGGTTCCTGTAAGCTCCCACAAAACCATCCAGTATATTCTCTGCTTCCAGTAACTGTCTTTCTCAGGATATCTTACTACAGGGTCTGCTACTCTTGGCACCCTCTTCCTGTGACCCCAGCCGCTATTGAATTAAATCTCTTCCATGGTTTGGCTATGAATTGCAGCCTAAAGTCCATAACTAAACTGTGCATGATATTGGAATTCAGCAGGAGCTGGGGCCAGCGATTAGGAATGGTAGACCCTGCCACTTTATCTGTCATGACAAGATGGAAATTTTAGGGAAGGAAAATTACTGGCAGGTCACAGTTTGGAAAGAAGGTAGCGCTAGTATAGGGCTTCTGTTTCTGCTGTGCTCATTGCTGTAGTGTGAAGGATTTTGCAATTCCTTAAGAAAAGTTAGAGCCCCACAGAAGTGATTAAACGTTCCACTGCTTTTTGCCATGCAGGTAGGCATTTATTTTTTTTTTTTTAAGGTGTGATCTTCCATCGAAACAAAGTGAAAAAAAATAATTTTTTTTCCTTTAGTCTTCAGGAAAGATAAATCTGAACATGGAAATATTTCTTAAAATGAACAATACTTGTTACAGAGGCAGATCTCTATGGTGAGAGGTTTCCCAAGAAGATGGCCTTGCCTCTCATGAGCAGGCTCTGTGCAGCTGATCTCACTGCTCTGCCTGGATGCAGCTGCTGCCAGGGACTGTGCAGAGAGAAGATGATGCCCATGGGGCTGGGGCTGGGACCCCAGGGCAGGGTGGGTGTGCAGAGCACAGGGGAGGCTATCTGGATGTGTTTGTGATGTCTCGGCGGTGGAGGGCGGCTGCCACCGAGCTCCCCTGCAGCTCTCGGATGAATTGTTATTGTGGCACCGCTTCAATGGAAAAGGAGAAATTTTGACACATCCTATGAGTGCAGAAAGAAGAGGTTCAGTCTGCCCTGACGACTGAA
Organism: Columba livia; assembly: GCF_036013475.1. Taxonomy (NCBI): domain Eukaryota; kingdom Metazoa; phylum Chordata; class Aves; order Columbiformes; family Columbidae; genus Columba; species Columba livia. The sequence goes on from NC_088608.1 coordinate 4,335,183, forward strand.
AACTGCACTGTATCTGGCTAATGTTGCTTGCTCTAAGAGCGGTTCACAAAACAGCCTGGATCCAAGAACACGCACCACCCTGTGCACTCTTAAATGAGCACTGTTCAGGAAAAGTGAAATTATAGCTCCTGCCAGTTTTTTCCGTTCTTGCCATTTCTTTCTTATCTAACTTTGAGCTAAGGCCAGCTGCTCTTCACCTAGATATTTATTTCTCTTAGATACTAATCAGTTGAGTAATACCTGCAACTCATCAAGCGGAGCTGGGAGTCATGAGAGCCCGACTGTCACCGGAGCCCCTGGTTTCCCGGCGTGCATCCCTCCTGGTCTCATCTAGCTGCTGGATTAGAAACGAGATGCAGCTGATCCTGAGCAGATCCAGCAGACTATAATTCGGAAGAGATAAGAAGCATTTGTAACGTTCAGGGGTCTATCCTAGAAAAATTGCCTGAATCCTGACGAATTTTTGCCCTGCCTCAATTTTGAAAGGGCTCTAGGCAATTTAGCTGTAACTACTTGTCCCTCACCAAGGCACGTACCATAGTTTGGGGTGAAAAAGTTGATTGGCAAAATGCAGGGGTGTAGGTAGAGGTGAGGAGCCTTGTGCATCTGATGGGTGCTGTCTCTTCCAGTAGCCTGCTTTTGTACAGGGGAACTTGTAATAAAGTGGCTAAAGTATGATGTGAAGAGAGATGGGTTTCTGAAACACTGCCTGAGCTGTGGCAGTTCAAGGTGAGGGAGCAGATGATGTTTTGAAGGGAATGTGGTGAAGGAAATTAAAGAGGCTGGGAGCTGTTGTGCAGCTGTGCAGATGGGGAGAGGTAAGGTGCGTGTAAGTCAGTGCTAGAAAGCAAGCACAGGCCAATATTAAATAACTCAAATAAGTGTGCTGTGTGAAATACCACATATTTTTCAGTGCAGGTGCATACTTGGCTTGTCCAACTCTGAACCTTCGAGGTCTGGGTAAAATATTAAACAAAATACAAAAAAAAATCAACAAACAAACAAAACTCAACCAAACAAAACCCCCCCACAAACCCATTAAAAAGAAACAAAATAAACAATGAACAGAAGCCAAAAACGACAACAATAACATCATCACCACCACAACCAAAACACTAAGTGTTTGCTGTCGTACTTCAGTTAGCAGATTCTTACATTGTGTTTAGGTTGAAAACACCAGAAATCATCCTACCTGTGCACGTTGTTATCTAATTCATGCCCTGTCCTTCATTGCTGCTAAAAGGCCAAAGTGTTTCCTTCAAAGAGATTAGTTAAAAAGCACTGGGAGCTGCACAGAATATTTCAAGGAAATGAAAACCAGTCAGGAAAAAGGAACTTTTCATCCTGCACCAAAAAGCTTGATTAGTATCAGCTTTAACCAAAGAAATGTCCCTTCTGAGTGGAGGTCCTGAGTCCCATGTGTCACCCCAAGAGAAATTTAGGTCTGAACCCAGGATTTTATAGAGAAAGTGCTGATACAGCTGCGGCACAGCGCGGCTTTATGAATGGGGTGTTGATAAGCCTTGTGAGCAGCCATCATATCGGAATTACAGTGCAACCCAGGCATGTGCACAGGTCACTGCTTTTTATGAACACATGTTCCCAGATCTTATGACAAATAGGAAAGTAGCCCATTTTGACCTTTGAAGCCTGTTGCAAAGTCATTGCTGAGCTATTATTTGAGTAGCTTGAGGTAGAATAATGTTCAACTCAGCTTCCTGGAGCTGCATTTGAAATGCAATTAATTGACTGCTGTTAGTTGTCAATTAACATTTATTATCAATTAGTTCATCAAATTGATTAGTTGGCAGGACCTTAAAGCCTAAATGCACTCCTTTCCATTATAAATATGTCTATAAGAGTAAAAGCTACTCACTAATTGATGTCAAACTGAAATTGCCTATGTTGGTCAAGAGACAGAGCACATTGTTTTTAAAATCCATATTAAATTAATTTTGCAGCAAATACATTAGTAGTACATTATTTTAAAACACTATCTTTGGTGCATGTGACTTTGTGCCTACATCTCTTAAAAACATTAAAATGTACAGGTATAGCATAGGAAATGTAGGTAGCCTTTTTCCTTGTTTGAAAAGTGATGCTGTTTCAGACAACGAGACTAATTCTTCATTAGTCTGCCCACTAAAATGGCTTGTGGTGGAATACATGGCCTGAAAGCCATTCGGTTTTAGCAGATTTCCTGTAAAACTGTTTACATTTCTGCCTTCCCTGCTCTCACCTCCTTAGGCCCATCCAGAATTTGGGGGGCCATTCTCATGCAGCAGGCGCTAATAAGGATTATTCAGGAGGGTTTTATGACCAAAACACAACACGAGAAGGAGTTATTATGTATTTTTCAAAAACATAGCGATGGCAGTGTCATTTTCTGTACCTTATTCTTGCAGGCCAGTAAACAGTTCCTATGTTTGTGAGAGCCTTAGTAAAGAGAAAAGAGATACCCGGGTTAGCTTGGCAGTTTTAAATGCAATAGTTGTCTTGACTTATTTGCTCTTAATCCTGGGGCTAAGGAGCAGATAAAATCCTGAAAAGTATTCCTTTAAGTTTTTGTATGCACAAAATACCTGAGAGGGGTTATTCATTTTCATTGCCTTTGTGCAATGAGATTATTCCTGCATCCCCCAAAACTGTGACCTAAATATGGCTGAAAGACACAACATGTGACCTGCTTAGTGCTGCCTGTCATGGCCTGGAGCCACAGCAGGAACTCTATTAGTGGGAACAGCACAGATGCTACCAGATGGCCAACATATTGTCCAGAGATGACCCATGTATAATTGCAGAAAGTTCAATACATTCAGGTTTTGAATTTAATTGCATTGACCACCTTAGCCACTGCTGCAACATGATTTAATTTATTTAAGGTGGAAACTTACTTTCAGAAGGAAGGAAATATTTATGCTTTTAATAACACGTTTGCGTTTTGCGAACTGTTGGAATACAAGCTCTGTGCATGTTAACAGATGTTTACAGAGGTCAGACTACCTGAATGCAGTTCAGGCAATTCAAGCAATAAGGGAACAATGCAAGATTTTTTTCCCATTCACTTCCTGCAGTTTATTTAGATCAAGTTCCATGGGACCAAATCTGGCAGTCTTGACTCAAGCAAATAGCCCACTGGAGACAGCAAAAATAAACAAAAGGACTCTCTAAAATATTTGAGCATGAGGAGTTTGCTTGAACAGTGACTGCATTACAAGCTGCTTAATTTTTATCTTTAAAAGATACATTTTAGAGAGACAGCACAATTTACCTACCAAGACTTTAGACTGGGAAACCAAAAGCTTGTATTCAGTTTCTCTTCTGCCTGCTATAGCTGTACTATCTTAGAACAGCCCTGGGGGTTCATACCAGGAGCCTCCTGGCTCAGACGTGGGGTCAAGACCTTCTGGAGTCAACCAGCCCTTTCCATGCAACAGAGCATTTGGCTCTTTTCTCAGCCTTATGTGGTGCCTCTGTTACCTTGAGCTGTAATATGTTAATTTTGGGTGACCTTCATTTGTTTTTCTAGTTCAGGAAGCCCTAACTCATCGAGAGGCTGGGTTGCAGTCTGATGTAGTGGTTTTTGAGCGTGATGTCAACTATACACATGGCACTTCCATGAGCAATGAGAGGAGTTAAGAACTTGGCTTGTTCTTCAGGATTAGAAAGTCCAGCTATGTGAAAGTGAGCACACAGGCCCCCAAAAGAGCAAGTGAAAAGGCTCATCGTACTGCAAGACATCAGGAGTGCTGGAAACTCTGCTGAGGAGGGGCTATGCTGGTTTGGAGAAGATTCTGGCATGAATGGCCTTGCCAGTGGATTTCCTCTCGCATCACTTCCATTGCTTTCTCTCCCCACTCCCTTGCTTTACTCTATTGGCTTTCAAGGCTGTAAGTTTTCATTGCAAAGTATTAAAATGTGTGTGTATTTAACACTGAAGTAGAACAGCCTAGACTAACTTGGCCTGTCTAGGCCCTATCAAATCCCAAACATACTGATAACTTTATTATATTTTTTCCTTGGAGTAAGCCATAGTCTGTTGAGTTATATTCATTACATTAAACCATTTGTCAGCTTCCAGTAAGAATATTCACAAATGTGGTCAACCATCAAGAGATGACTTAAAATCTAAGGGGTTTTTGGTATGTGTATTTAATATAAAAAGATAAGTTGGTGATGAGAGATAGGCTCAAACTATAACATATGGTTTTGCATCCAGATTGTCAAGGGAAGTTGGATTTTGGCCCAATGATGAAGGAGAAGGCCTCATTTCATTTTCATTGCACTCTTTCCCTAAACTTAGCACTCAAGGTCTTGATTTGTGTTCATCGCTACTAATATCAGCAGACTGATTTCCTTCATGTATAAGATGGAAACCTCTTTATATACCAGAAGCATCACAACGAGGAATTATTGTTTTAGGGATGGGAGTGTGGGTGAATGTTGCTCTTCTTTCTTCTTTTATTCCACGCCGTCTCTAGTAAAATGTAATCACTGCAGCATGTGTTATTGATTTTGTAATTGCTTCTTGAATGGTTCGGGCCCCAAGTCTGCTACACTTGTGAGGATGTCACTTGGGTTAGATATATATAAGCTAATGCATGATGTATCTTTTTATTAAGAAAGCTCTCTACTATTTCAGTTAAAGATGAAAGTCTTGTCCCAGAAGGCCTAGTTGGTAACACTTTCCAGCATGACTAGACAACAGTCTTTCACCAATATTTCCATTGTATAGCTTATTTCAAAAGCTTTTGTTGCTCACTGTAAAGTGGTGAGGCCAAAGGTATTGACACTGTCCACCTAAATCCTATGATTACAGCATCTGAGCTGGAGCATGTGGTTTGTTTAATGCTTCAAAAACTGGCTGATACTGTCTTGTTGGTTCCCAAAATAGAGCATTTTTTTCCAGGTACAAGTGGAGTATCATATAATTTATGTGTCAAGACAGGCTGAAAAAGCTCCTGTATATATGGGGTCAAATGGGGAAGTGAATGAAGGAAGGAGAGGCTACACAGGCATTATATATGTGATGTGTGTACAGAGTTACCCTATGTGAAGGGAACCAGTTTCTCTTGGGTAGAGTGGAATTTAGATTATCTTATGTGACTTCTAGCACTACATCACTTTCACCAACCAGAGAATCCAGCTTGAGGAGCCAGTGATGCCTGAAACGCAGCTGGGACTCACGTTTATGATGTGTCTGAAGGCTTGGAGTGGGGTTGGAATGACAAAGTAGGGCTGGCATTGGCATATTGGGAATCCTGAAGAGAGATACTGCCTAGCTTGGGTGGTCTTTTTCCCCCAGAATGATGGCTGCTCTGCATCACTGTCTTCTTGTGAGATGGCAGATCTGCTGGCTCACTGCTTGCCAGGGAAGGATGGTGCTGCTGCCCTGCCTGCTTTGGCTGTGCATTCCCATGCTCTCTCCTGCATGAGGTCTGGTACTTGTCCAACCCCTTGGTGGTCTGGTTCATCTATGGGAAAAGCGACCCAGCAAGGAGGGTTAGAAACACGCAGCTGTGACTAGGAGCTAACTGAGTAAGACCTCTAGCAGAAGCAGTCTATGAGGGCTTGAGTGTCTTGGGAAGCCTCATGCCTGTGGTCTGAGCTTTCTCCTCTAGAATATTTCATGGGAAGACTTAAAGCATCCTTCTGGAGGTATGAATTAACACAGAACTCTCATCCTAAGAGGAGATGTACTGCTTCTCCTGCTCCAAACACCTGGAATATCCTATTTTCCTTTTCCTTAGCAGCTTGCTGTTAGCTCAGAGGGAGTGAGAATGAGTTCACCTGGCTTTAGATGTCTAGATGAGAGCTCATCAGTTTGGGCTTCCTTTAAATCAACAGGGAGGAATAGATCCTTTAAAACGCATTTCATCTGGCCTGTTTTTATATCTGCTTTAGGATGAGGTTAATCCCACATTAATGGCATCTCTTTTTCTAGCCCGAACGTGAGAAGAGCCTAGCTCAGATGTCTGCAAGAAAGACATCTGCATTTGGTCACATAAATCCCACCCGTGGAGCTGCTGCACTAATGTGACGAACCAAGATGAATGGCTTCAATTAATAACAGCAATAATAATATAGACTCTATAATCTAAATATAGAAAATAATTTCAGATTTTTTTTTTTTTTTCAGATGTAGGCCAAATCTTTCCTCAGTATTGGTCAGACTATTTTTGATTCAGCAAGGCTCATGTTGAGTAGCTGGTTGGAATGGTCAGGAGCAGTGGTTGTACCTCCTTTATGCAAACTAAACTAATCTTCCTGCAGGTACAGACTGACAGAATTTTCCAAGGTGGGGGTTTGGTTTAGTGGTCTTTCAAATGAAATTGGAAAGCAGTACCTCTGAAGATATCCTTTTAAAAGCACAATGGCTGCAGCTTTCTGGAACTCCTTGTGACCCCCAAACTTACTCTTTATTAGTGTTTCTCATTCAGCTAAAGCTGAAGCAAACAAATGAAACTAATTACTCTTGAAGTTGGGTATTGCCTTCTTGAGCTTTATGAGCCTATTTTTCTGAAATTAGAAATTGCCTAACTATGTGGAATGTTTCCAGCAAAACTGCTTCCTACAGCCACAATTTTTACAGTCACATAAGTGTTTTGTGGGCTACCTTTGGGTAGGCAGTAGTGACATCCAGTGGCCAGCGACCTGATCACAGGTCTTCTCCCACAGCCAAACTCCTGTCTCACCTGAGACACCTCTCCCTTGGCAAAAGTTTTATGAGGCCATTATGGTTTAATACGCTTATTCTGCTCAGTTTTGGTTGTGGCATGTGTTTTCTTTTTTCTTTCCTTCCACCCCATCCCCTGAGACTTTAAAATCCTGCAGTAGATCTTCTCTGAAACTCCAACAGGGACAAGAGAAACCTACTGATAATAAATGGATACATAAATTTTAGGTTGTTTGCTTTAATGTAGTAAAGTATACTTTAAAGAAGAAATGGCTGTCTAAATAGGGATTGAAGAATAAGGTGTAGGTATTGGTGCTGGAATAGTTTGGCTACCTTTGGATTCTCTCCAGAACCTGGAGTACAAAAAGCCTATGGGAAATGGAGCATAGCAACAGAGACCTTGCATGTATTGCCTTAATATTAACTTATTTACTTTCAAGGCTGTGGGTCTGATCCCAAGTGAGTCAGTTCATTACAGACTAAGATTGAAGACTGGGGGTTTTTTCACTCCCAGGGGTAAACATTTTCAGGATTAGATCCATAGTTATCCACCTCTAATTGCAGGAAAACTGCTGACCTGGTGTGGTGGTGCACATTCAGATGCCTTGTACCTCCTCTGTGCTTATATAGTCCATAAGCCCTTCTAACACAGGGACACATGGTCCACCTTAATTTTAAATAGGTACTCCTTTCAGTTATGTCAGCTACTTACATTTATTTGCAGACAGTCAATTCATATTGATCATAACTCGACCTTACAATGACCTTGAGCAAAGGTACTCTGTGACTGCTATAGATATTGTGATCAATACTGGAGAGCAATTGACTACACCTAGTTACTGATAAATGAAGTTTAAAAAAAAAAAAAAAAGTACACTATTTTCAGAAAGAAAGATAACTGCTCATTTGGTCGACTGTTTGCAAAGCTTTAATATTGATACATGAAGTTATAATGACATCCTTGGGCATTCTCAAATGGTCGAAAACAATAGGGTGCAGAGTCACCGTAGTACATTAAGGAGAAAGAATCATTAGTTCCCAACTTCAAATAAGAAATTTCGTGATATTTATGACAACAACACTGAGAACAAATACACTTCCTTAGCAGCACTCATCCAAGAAGGCATGTATCACACTGTGCCTCTTTTCTTTATGTGTGAGCCACGTCTAGTGAAATAAAACACCGTATTACTGTGCACGGAACAAAGCCTTTAGTACCACTTATTTTACGTTACTAACACTCTCCTTTGCACATTCGTGCCTGGATTAAATTGCATATCCCCAGGTATAACCAACTGTAATCATGAGGAAGAGATCACTTTGGTCTCAGCACATCTGCTACATGTTGATACGCTTCCCCACACTGCCTGGAGTTGAAAGGGAAGATTCAAGGGAGGTTTTCCCCAACTACTCCTCTCGCTTTGCTCAGAGTCCTGCTGAGTGATGGGAGCAGTGTACCAGCGGCTGAGACAGAAGCAAATGAAAGTACTGAAAAGGGGCCTAATAAGAAAGATGCGGACGGACTTTTTAGCAGGGCCTATTGTGATAGGACAAGGGTTGATGGTTTTAAACTAAAGGAGGGAGATTCAGGCTGGACATGAGGAGGAAATTGTTGCCCTGAGGGTGGTGAGAGCCTGGCCCAGGTTGGCCAGAGAGGTGGTGGATGAACCATCCCTGGAGACATCCCAGGCCAGGCTGGACGGGGCTCTGAGCAACCTGAGCTGGTGAAGATGTCCCTGCTCATGGCAGAGGTGGCACTGGATGAGCTTTGAAAGTCCCTTCAACCCAAACTATTCTATGATTCTGTGAAAGTCCATTAGCAAAATAGTAGTGGGCTGCATGGGAGGGTGGCTTTGTCCCCAGATCTGCTGGTTTCTGTACACAGAAGGATGCTCTGGGGACATGGGAACAGCAGAGCTCTCAGAGGTGCAAGTGGAGCTCATCCCCCTCACCGGCCCTGAACTCACTTTCCATCAGCACTCTGTAATGCAACCTGGCTCTGATGTTTTACACATACGTGCCAGGGTTGGTGGTGCTTTTTCTCCCTTTTCCTTTTTTTTTCTTTTCTTTTTTTTTTTTTCTTCTTTACAAAAGAAATTAATTAAATGGCAGGATGGTTAACGCTACGCAAATCAGAAACAGGAGGGGAAACATTTTGCAGGCGCAGACCTCCCGTAGATCTCCCTGCACTCCTCAGAGTTTTCCCCAGGCACTTGAATTTCTCTCCCCATCCCCAAAGTTAATCTACTGATCATATTTCTTCAGTCCCATGCAGTAAATGTGGTGTGTTGTTGGTAGGGTATTTTTCCACGCTTCCCTGTTTTTCATAGAGATGATGTCCTCCTTCAGGCTCCCTCTACATCTTACACTTAAGTCAAGCTATTTATTAATAAACCTGTGTTCTCAGTGTGTTGATACGTCAATAAAGTACAGAGTGGTTCAGTTAGTCAGCATTCTGGGAAATCCTTTGCTGTATTGAAGAACTGTAAATCTCCATTATTGCTTCCCATAGCACAAATAAAGAATAGCCTCTTACGTTCACAGAATTCTCTTTGTTAATTTTTAAGGGTGAATGAATACACAGTCCCTAGCAAAGAGGATCAGTTTGTGCATAGCCCAGATAGCAGGCATTTATTAGTTTGGGGTTTTTCTGTTTTGGTACAGCTTCAGCTGCTACCTGGAAATTCAGCATCAGTGAAGGGAAGCCAGGGCAAGTGCAGCAGGAAGCAATATTGAAACATTCAGATGAAAACAGTCATCAAGACTTCAGGATTTTTTCCAAAGTGAACCTAAACTGGAGGCTTCAGCGATTAGTCCATGACTGATTGAAGAGGTATGTCACCTGCTACTACATGGCAGCGCATCCCATCACCGCACAATTGTCTGCCTGGAGTCATTCTGGTGTATTACATCCTTTTGTTATCAAACTGTGTCATGTTGCATCACAGTCAGGAACAGCCGGATGGAGACGTGGCTGACACGTTGCCTGTAACAGATGCAATGAGACGTCGCATCCAAAGCACGTACCTGCTTTTAGTCAAGGCTCAATTTGCTCAGAGTGTATTTTGACATATCTACAGAGGGTTTGAAGTCACAGGTAATCCCTTCTGTGTTCGCCAGCTCTCACTCAGGTCTTTCTATTGCACTACGAAGAAATGCAACCTTTAAATTACCTTTGCTTGCTTCAACATCACCAAATAGTAGGAAAACCTGATTAGTCTACTTCAGGGGTGTCAAACGCATTTTCACTGGGGGCTTTATCAGCCTGGTGGTTGCCTTCAGAGGGACGAATGTAATTTTAGGGCTGTATAAATGTAGGAGTAGTTACTTTTCTACAGTTCCAAAATTACATTCGGCCCTTTGAAGGCAACCACCGGGCTGATGTGGCCCCCAGTGAAAATGAGTTTGACACCCCAGTCTAGTTAGGGGTGAGATTTGGGACCAGTAGGCACTCTGGGAGATTTTCTTATATTTTTAACCCTAATCCCAAAAGCTTGAAGAAATAAAAGAGGCTTCTAGTTACTCTTTAAGAAACTTGTGTAAAGATGAAGAAACTCTGGTGAAAGTACAAAGAGTGGGCATCTGAACTACTGGAAAAAATGAGATGTATTAAGATGGTGATATTACAAAAGCAATAACATTTTCCGATATTAATTAATCTTGAATTAAAGCAAATTTTTATAGGAATGCATATGACATTCGTGGCATGCCAAATTAATTCATTATGATCAGAGCCACCGCAATCAATACTAAATTAATTCATAATGATAAGATATTTAAAGTGTTACCACACAAAAAAAGAGAAAAAACCCCACCACAATAAAAGGCCGTCATCAAAACAGCAGCCTATTAATAAAGCATTGCCCAGCAAGATGCTGCTAGCTATGATGGTCAGTGGTAATCCTTTATTTATTCTTTTGTTTTACCTCTTCCTCTCCCAGTTCTTCTTGTTGGAATATTCTTCATGTTGTACAATTAACTTCATGGATTCCCTGCTATTGGTGCACGATATTGCCACATATTCTCATTGAATTAGTTTCTTGTACGCTCAGGTTTTCATCCTTTGGGGATCAGCAGTCAGTTATCCAAGAAAAGTCTTAGATCCTGTTAATAAAACAGAACTATACTTACGCAGCCTTGGAACTTTGTGTTAGAGATATTTGAAATGTCATGAGAAAAACAAAAGTGAGTAGTATATAAAGAGAGGTGCATGTTATATATAAGAAGAAATTTTTCCTTTAGGGAATGGGTTGCACATAGATGAAGACATTGGTGTCTGGGGACAGAGATGAAGAGATACTAGTGTGGTACTACCGAAGGGAAGGGAAGGGAAGGGAAGGGAAGGGAAGGGAAGGGAAGGGAAGGGAAGGGAAGGGAAGGGAAGGGAAGGGAAGGGAAGGGGGACAAAACCGGGAGAGACCGTTGGTCAAGACTTAAGAAGGGTAATAGCTGGAGGTAGGTGGGTGATAGGAAAATTAGTGCCTTATAGGACATACTAATTCCAGCTCTTCTTTTGGTGGTGGTGTTTGTTTTTAATCTTCTTATGAATGATAAAATAATTTAACTGATTAGTTCCTTAAAAATCGGAAGCTAAAAGTGCCATTTAACCTAGTAGAGACAGTGACCCAGGAGCACAGGTTCCCCTGTTCTTTGGCAGTGTCTGCCATATTTATTTTGTTATGGGTGTACTTGTCAAGAGAGGAAAAGATATTTTCAAATAAGATTCTGTACTGAGCAAGCCTTTCCAAAAGGTACATAACCTACCTTGAGTGTTGGACTGTGGTTGTCACACAACCTCCGAAGTAAAAGGAATTACCTGTGCTGTACTGGTATAGCTGACAGCTAAATCTGCCCTAATCTGCCTTAATTATACTCTTCAGTAAAGGGCCTTTTTGGTGATTTGAGGGCGGGAGGTTCAGTAGGGAATAAAAGTCAACTGCTTTCCCTTCTAGTTGGAATAGGGGAGAATTAGCTGGATGACATTAGGAGAGTTTCTAAATATCTTTCCTGCCAATATTTGATTAGGGACTTTAATTTCATTAGACAAACTGATTTTTTCATTAGCCAAACTGATTTTTTCATGCATTGCTCTCTCCTTTTAATGTGTAAATTACATGGGATTTGACTCTCATTACAACATTGATATGGGTGCTGCCTTCAGACGGACACCGGCGCCAGTGCTGGGTCTGCTGAGAGAGCTGCTTTGTGTTTTGCTCCGGGAGGTGATTTCTGTAAATACTCAGTTATAGTGCATGGGTTGGTGACACACGTGTGCCTGTGCACATGGTTTGGCATCCTCCTGCACATGCTTTTTTGAGAGGATAACTTCCAGCAACTGGTTTTCCTGGCATAGGTTATGATATCACAAAAGCGGGACTACATCATGAAACATATTTTGGGTAAAATTGTGGGATGGAGAAGATAGAGGACACCGTTCAACAAGTCTGTGCCTACCTTGATCCCGAGCAGTATAGTTTCAATGATTACAGGGTAGCCTTTGCATTTCCTAATCAAGATTACCACAATTAATTAGCTTTTGGTAGTATTCATTTTGGATTGTTTACATCTCAAGCTATGTGTGCATCAGTTTTGCCTGAATTGTCACTTATCCTAAAGAGGATGAAGGACACAATTTTATATTCTACTGAATGAATGAAGTATCTAAACAATAATATGGAAAGGTATTTCAAAATGTGTTTTTCTGGGATAAAACAAAGCTGAAAAAGAAGCAAGATGAAGTTTCCAAGTACTTCTGTAATTATGAAAGAGTTATTTCAGCTACAGTCCTAAAGTCTGGTGTAATGCATACATATGCAATCATAGCGGATAAAGTCGCTAACTGTCTGCTGCTGTATATGCCCCATAAAGCACTGGGGGATGTAACTGTGCTTGTATTAAACATGTGAGATACAAGTAAAATAAAAATCAAAATACTTTGGTTCCAAAGTCACATCGGATGAGGCAGAGACTACATTAAAACTCATCCTTGAAACTGAATCAGTACTTGTTTTACTGGCTTCTCAGAAAATCCAGGTGCTGAAGGAAGTGAGCCCAGTTATTATTGCCAGATAAAACCCTCTGCTTGGAATGGAAAGAAAATTGAATTGAAAAAAAGTGGGTTTTGTTGTTGCATAGCTTTTTAAAGCGGAAAACATGAGCTTTTATTATTGAGGCAGTTATGGGAACACCCATCATTTTTATAGGCTTGTGTTTTGGTAAATAAACATGTTGACAGAATTTCTATAATTGTTTTGAAAGTATTTTTATTTTTAAAAAGCTTGCTCTGTATAATATTGCGGAGATCTGTTCTGAGCTGAAGTTGAATCAACTTTCATATTTCAAAGGTTTTATTTTAGAAATTTCAAGCCAGTTCTAGATCAGGCAAGACTGAACTCAGCATCTCAGCTGGGTAATGAGAGGGCTGGGTGATGCTGTCCATTGGAAGAGCCAAGGAAAAGCAATGTCTTTTGCTTATTGAAGTGATCAACAGTTTAGCATTAATAGGGTTGCAATATTGCATATTTTAGCCAGATTGTAACGTTCTGTTTGTCAGAATTGTTAGAAGTTGAATTCTCTATTCAGTTCTTTGATGGATGGGGAAAAAAAAAAAATCCATGTATGGAAATACTTCAGTTCAAAGTTTCCAAATGTTTGTGAGTTCTTAGGAAAGTAAATTTTGTACTATAAGAAATGAGCAAAATTTCTTTATCACAAGCTGTTTTTTTGCAAACTTTCCTTTATGTTTTTGCAGGACTTCTATGTCAGACAAGTAAAGTATTTTCCCCAGTATCATATAGTAGGTATGGGTTTATTTATACTAAATATAAGATCATTATATAATAAGTTTTCTTGGAGTGCTTGGTACTGCACAAACCACAAAAATTTTTGCTCCAGTGACCTTGTAATATAAAACTGAGAGAGCAATCACATTGCATTATGTGCCAGTGTGGTGAAATTAGTTTTGCACTGCCTAGGCAAAAGGATCTCCCTTGTCATCCAAATTACAGGACTGGGGCCAATATGTATGCACTCTGCCTGTTTGTTTATGCCATACAAATGGTAATACTAGGAAATATTTTTAAGAGTTGATGTCCCTTTTCCCTCAGCATTTGTGGGGGCTGTATTTTTTTTTAATACTTCTCTCCTGAGTAAAATGTGTCCGTTCAACAAAATTGAAATGAGTTATGTTAATCTTCCAACATAAATATGAAACACTTTTAATAGTTTTGCCATCATTAGTCATCCAACTAAAAAGCAGAGTCTAGTTTACAGGCAGGGTCGGTCTAATACAGAAAGTTTGCTGGGGTGAGGTACACAGGAAGAAACGTGGATGTTTGGCCAAGTATTAAGGATGAGCTTTAAACTTGTGGAATTTCTTCTTCATCATCTTGTTCTTTAAATCCAGGCTTATTTCTGATTTACGTATTTCAAAGCTCATGCAGCCAAAGGACGGAGATTTTCTAGCAGTCGGGGGTGAGCCTATTAAAATTCATCATGATTCTTTGTATTGAAAGGAGTAAACAAGAATCGATTTTCTCTACCAAAGAAGTTGGCCCAGTTGCAGGTTCATCTAGGACAGGGCGAACTCTTAGAGTTAACACAAGAAATGTGAGATACACAAAATTAGTGTGACTTCTTCTTTCAACTGGAGCCTGGGAGGAGTGTGTGGGGCAACAAAGAGGATTTCGTAGGTTTAGCCATTAACAAATCAACAGAAGGACCACAAAATATGCATGATTGTGTATTTTCTAAGTGAATAGATGGGTATTTATTTAAAAAATACCCATTAAGTGGAGCAGGAAGCTGTTGCAGACTAGATTGACCAGGATGACCATGAAGGCACCTTGAGTGACTGATCTTATCCCCTTCAAATGTCATTCTCCTGCTCACCTGCTATCTGAGAGATGGATTTCATGCGTGATGGAGGTGTGGACAAGCTCTGCTTTCTGTCCCTGGGGAGGGAATTGGGTTTCCTTGAGCCCCGGGACTAAAGCCCCATGGGATCCCTCCTCCTTTTGAAGCATATGATATCAATATCAATGTTTTTGGTAAAGTGAGGACTCTTGAATGCACGTATCACGCCAGGCTCCATGGAGTCTACGCTCGGTGGAGATGAATAGGCGGAGAGGGAGGGCGGCCAAGAACGACTTCTGCTCGGGAGGGTGAGTGCTGTGCTATGTGATGGCTTAGATTGGTTTCAGGGCCTTCCTGTAGCTAATATTTTTTATGTTTCCATGGAATATAAAAGTAGGTTTGCATTTCAGGCTAGCTTGGTCCTCTCTTAACCTCAGATCATCTGGGTTTCATAGGTACTGGTCATACTGTAAGCTTAAATATTCTTTTTCTCACGTGTTCCCTTTCAAATAGGGTCAAGGCACATTTTTAGTTTTAAACATTTGGAGTTGGTTTTCATAAAGTTTCTCCAATCAAGACAGTATCCAAGCCCTCTTGGGTTGTAGTCGTACATCCAGTATTACTACATTAGCTCTTAATAAAGAACTCATGCAAAAACCAGATTCCCTTCACACTAACTACAGAAACATGTTACGGGAATGTGACCATATAGCTGTGTGGAAAATGATATTACTTGCAGAAGATTTGTTGTCACATAACAGCCTGCTCATCTGCTGATTACTATCTTACATTTATTGTGCATCTTCCTTTGTGCAGTGACTATGATACTTTCAAAATGGTGTAAAATCTCTTCAGCAAAACAAAGTAATAATAATTAAAAAAAAAAATCCTGAAGTGCCTCTTCTAGGATCAAGCTAAATCCAAACTAAAAGCAAATTTATACATATGCTGTATATTAAGCTTAACCAGGGTAACGCCCCTTTCCTTTGGTTTTTGGAAAAGAGTCCCACATTGTCACATGTAAAGGGACATTTCAGCACTGATTTTCATTTTCATGAGATTAAAAGTGAAACAAGTAACCACAAAGCTGGTTTATGTCATCCCCTGTTGGAGCCAGCAGTAATGCCAAAAATTAGATATTTGATAGGTTTGTGAGAGAAACAGATGCAGGAGGGATGCCATTCCCACAATTTTAAACTCCTTCTTATCTTTAAGCTAGAAAGAACATTCCAGATGAAGAAAATCTATCTTATTGGCTTTAGAAAATAGGGGAAGAAAGTTGCCAACAAAAAAAAAATACTAAGAAGAAAAGTTAATTTAAAACCAATGTCAGTCTTGGGGAATTGTAAACCATAATTGAGGGAGAGTGTATGTGTGGATATATATTCATGTATGTGTGCACATGTACAAAATAAATAGGCTGAGGCGGGGCTTTTCCCTTCCATTTTGATCAATTTATTGCTGCCTGCAGTCTCACTTCAGCTTATTTTAATACTTTTGGGGTGCAGAGAGATGGGAAAATGTAAAAATTAAGGGAAGAATCTCTCCCGAACATGTACCCAATAAACTTAGCGAAAGCTAAAGCGTCCAAAAAGTATTCTTTCGGCTTTTTGTTTTGGAAGCAGTTTGTGTGTCCCTGTTCTTTTTATTTCATTCTGCCAGCTGTCTGCTAAACAAATCTAGCCAGGTGGGGCTTACAACCCATGACTAAAAAACCTACTAGTGCAGCTGTCCAGCTTGCCTGGAGGAAGAATTCTAACAAATGGCAGGAATGAAAAGATTGGGTTTGTTTTCAAGAAAGTAGCTATGGTACCTTCCTCGCTTCATTTTTTTTTTCTCTTGCTTCAGTTAACTCATGGCCTCCTAAGGTTTTACAGCGTAATGGAAAATCCACTTCCATGGTTTATCAGTTAACGCACTTTTTGGTATTGCTTGGTTTTCTTCCCCCCCCCCCCTTTTTTTTCTGTAGTGATTTTGTTCTGTGTTAGACACATAGGGCAGCTTGGCTGCTTCGGGTGTTACTAAATGTAAAATAATCTCACACTTTCCCTACAAATTGCTGGTAAACCATATAGTAGCTTAGCTGGATTTTTAAATATTCAGGAGTTGAATATGTAACTAGTGAAGGGTGATGGTTGGTATTGTTTATCCACAAGCTGGGGACAGAACAGGCTTCTTTGCACTGCTTCATCAATCGACCTCAACTGTGATTTTCTAGTCAGCAAATGAGTGCTTCATTTTCTGTGTTGAGCTAAACAAGAGCTGTGCTAAAAATTACCAAACTGCCATCTGATCTATAGTTCCAGCAGTAGGAGAAGATTAGCATTTGAACCACCAAGCCACCTTCCCTCACTTGTTCCAGGGAAAAGAACGTGTGAAAGGTGTTTGTCACAATCTTCCACTTAGGGAATTCAGTTGCAAATCTCCCACTGATTTTCATTAGATAACAGCCAAAAAAAAAAAAAAGAAAAAATTGGCTTTCAGCCCAATCATGCCTCCTTTGAAGCTGGTGACATCTTGTTCTGTTGACACCTTTGGTGTAGGTCCATGCTGATTGAGATTGATCTGGTGGAGTGAATTGCTCAGAAAGGAGTTGAGGCTTTTGACACTTCCCAGGTCTCACTTTTGGTCTCATGGGTTCCAACTTTAAAGGTGCACAAGGCACTAAAACCTCTTAGGGTCAGGGTGGTGCCTCACAGTAAAGCTGCGATATAGGCAGCTTTGGGTGTGGGCCAGAGCTAGTAAAGCATAAGGGCTTATGTGGGTGTGTGAACGGTGCCACTGAAGTCCATGGAGCTGCTGTTTTTACCAGTTATTGCCTGTCTAATGGTACAAAAATCTCACGTGAGGTTAGGACTTCTTTTTGATGGACACTACAGTGAAATGACTATGTGCTTTAAATAAGGCACGTCTTTATTTGCTGAACGATAAACATTTTAAATTCTTGTAGACCTGATTTCAGTGACTTAGCTGTTTCTTTACTAGCACACCAACAGATCTGTTCCTCAGAACTGGTAAGCAAGATCACAGAATCACAGAGTCATAGAATAGTTCTGTTTGGAAGGGACCTTCCAAGCTCTGCCATGTGCCATCCCTGCCATGAGCAGGGACATCTTCACCAGCTCAGGTTGCTCAGAGCCCCGTCCAGCCTGGCCTGGGATGTCTCCAGGGATGGTTCATCCACCACCTCTCTGGCCAACCTGGGACAGGGTCTCACCACCCTCAGTGTATAAAAATTTCTTCCTCATGTCCAGCTTGAAGATGTAGAGGTGCATGCATGCACAGGGTCCTACTGGAGTCCCCAAGACATGTGGTTGCCAGGTCCAAACATACCTTGTTGCATGATTGGACCTTTGTTTTAGGAACCAGCAAGATGCATATAATGCACGTTCATTTATCCCTCTCTATTATTATTATCTTCACAAGAAAAACATGAATGCAAAAGAGTTGCAATGTTTGTTTCCACACCTCTTTGTAGCATGGACACTTCTCCGCACCCACCTAGCCAACGTGATCAGATAGTGTCCCCTTTATAATTGATTTGGGAGATTGAGACCTCATCGTATCTCCACAAAGGTGGTGGGGGAGCGGTGCACACTGCCTGGGCTGCACAAGTCAACATGGCATCCAGCACGGGCAGGCAAAGCCAGATTGCTGTTGCAGGCGCCGTTATTTCCTTTTGTTGTATAACAAGGCATGAGTGATACTGGTCGGGGTGCTCACAAGCCAAGAAAAGAGAAGGCCAATTTTTCATGAGGAAATTGAAGTGCTGATGCAGAACTAACCCTCACGGTTTGTTGTTATTTAATGAAGAAGCGGTAAGTGGGGGATTTTGGCAAAACTTGGTGTGTAAGCATAACAATTGTAATCACATTATTTAACACACAATGCAGTAACAAAGGCACTTAAATGCTATGATTAAGAAAGGCACTAAGATTCTTGAATAGCAACTGAAGGCAAAAAATGTGCCTGTTATTCTCAGACTCCATATAGAAATGTATTCATTTTCCTCCTTCATTCTGTTTTTCCAAACCTGCAGTAGAATCCTAGAATGACTCCAACAAAATCACTGGAATTAGCTCCTTTTGATGATATCCTGCATTGGAGTCTCTGGATGTTGTTATCAGCTTCAGCTTTTTACATATTTTTCTTTATTGTTAGGCAATAGCAAGTGTATATGTTACATTAAAATTACATTACATTCATTTCCCATCCCATTTATTTTTTTCTGAGAACAGTGTCAGATTCTGAAGGCCTGTACAATGTACAGGAGATATGTATGTTTCTGTGAAACAGCAGGCTAATATTAGGAAAACTGAGAATTGAGAATAATTTGCCATAAAAGTATTTTACCCAGTGTTATAACAACTTCTTAATGTGTAAGATTTTCTAGACTTGCAATATTTTATTAAGAAGTTCTGTTTTAGAAAAGAAAAAGGGTGGAGGGATCAAAAATATTATATTGCAGCTTTCCTTTAATTTTCTGTACGTTTTCAAATATGAAAAAGGATACAATTACAGTTATGGTGGACAAGCCCGAACCAGCTTGGCTTTGGGAGAAGAGAGATGCACCTTCTTTATGCTGAACCCATCACCAGGTCATCTCCTGGCTGCCACAAGAGCAGCGCTTTGCTTCTGCAGACCATGAGTAGAGAATGGGAGACCCAAGAAAGCTCCAAAACACTGTGTGGGATTTTACTGGTCCAGTCAGTAAACCATGGTGCCAAGAGTGTAATGTCATATTATAACCATCTGTTGTCAAAGGCCGTTGTCCCAGCGGCACCTGGACACCGTTCACCCTCCTCATCATGGCAGCAGCGTGTCACCATGGTGTCTGGATGGATACCAGGAGATGGAGCACGAGGCGGAGGTGGCAAAAGTGCAAGCAGCACAAAATTGCCCTTGAATTGTGGAGACCTTCTCCATTGCTATGCTCTTTGGTGCTCAGCACAAAAAGCATTTCCATTTAGCCTCTGTATAATTGAGGACTCACCGTCCCTGGAGGTTTTTAAACTGAGATTGGACATGGCACTTAGTGCCATGATCTAGTCAATGGGCTGGAGTTGGACCAAGGGTTGGACTTGATGATCTCTGAGGTCTTTTCCAACCCAGTTGATTCTGTGATTCCGTGAGGCTGGCATAGCTGTTCCAGGGCTGTAAGCTCCCTGGACTGCCTGAGACTGGTAACAACTGGCCAACTCTCACAGTTTTAGTGTGAAATTCATGGTGACTGAAAGTTTTTCATGGTCACCACAATCAAATTTTGTTTAGATTTTGCATTTACCCACATTGGTTATAATGATGGTGGGTTTTTGTTGTTTTTGTTTATTCAGTAGGACTGAAGTTGGTAGAGCTACAATTTCTCTTTAACACCCATGTGTAGAAATATGAGGCTAATCCTTGTGGAGGTGTCCTCCATCTGCCCCTTTCCCATTATTTGAAATGCGATGGAAGTGGTAGGACTTTCAGGGAAAAAAGCTTTTCCAATTGCTAGGGAATAGGACAGAAATCAGGGAAAGGAATATGTGGCTTAAGAATGAAATTGAGTTTGACAGAAATTCTGAAAATATCAAACGTGATGGAACTGGGAGTAAATAATATCCTGTGGACTGTGAGGGGCAGGAGAGGTAAAAAGTGATTCAAGGCACTGAAAACGAGTGGGAGGACAGGAATTGAACATGAGTGATAGGAAACCGTGGTGACAAGGTTGCACCCATGGCAGTGGGACAGAGGGGATCTGCAACAGAAGGAGCGGCAGCTCACGGCATCTCATGTACAGTGGAAAGTGAATTGAGACTTGCAAGACTAGCCAATAGGGATGAATTTCAGACTTGAAATCAAAACACGCAAATCAGATTTATTAAAAGCTAGCAACTAATGATTTTTCAAATCACATATGAACTCATTTTCTAGAGGAGAGAAGAGGTTTAAAGGGTAAAATAGTTTAAAACACTGAACAGATCAATAAATATAGATACTTCAAATACTGTTAATAATATCTGAGCAATTCTCCATCTGAAGAGCTTTTGACTTTAAACTGGTAAATAACACAGATTCCAGCCACTCTGACCACTTCCTTTGGGGATAATCTGCTGGTCAATAAAGGCATAAAGTTAGGGACTGCTTGGTTCCTTATTATACAGAATTAAAGATTAAGCTTGACTCAGTATTTGATGAGGCCAGGAGTAAGCAAGGCCATGAACAAGCAAAGTAACTTCTGTATCACAGGAGTACAACACTTACCAAGAGAGGAAATGCTTTCTTTATTCTTCTTTTCCCTTCCTCTTTCTTTTTGGCTGCTACCAATATCAACTTTGTTGTAGCCTGCATGAGCTTCTACACACCTTCTCTGTTTGCCCTGTTTGTGACTGGGAGAAGTAGTGAGAGAGATGACCTGAAATGAGGAAAGTGAGCCAGAAATTACAAGTTTTCTAATGTTACCAGTCCTGCCATATTATGTGAAGACTGATATGCTTAGGTTTGATATTTTTATTTTATTTTACTTTTAATATCCATATTTAAAACCAAAACCAACCAACCAACAAAACAAAATAAAAACCACTTCACCTTGGGCTAGCAACAGACAGGAAGAGTAGGTGTGATATCTAATCCCATTTAGGTTGGTGCTGATGATTGTTGAAGCAGTAGGGATCGCAAGGGAATGACCCAAGGTTTGATAAATAAGTCACTGCCAACTACGAATTTATGTAGTGTTAGGAGATACCAGTGATGCTTGGGAGGAGCGTGATCTTGCAAGGTGGGACAAGAAGAGCATTTGGGAAGTGAGGTATTGTTGGGTGGGCTCCTGGGGTTGAAAAAGTAGAGGAGACCAAGCAGATAGCAGATAGACTGAGCTATCAAAAGGCAATTGAGAAGAGGAAGTTGAAATTTCCAGAACTATCAGAGGGACAAAGAATAAAGACTTCAGAAGGGAGAGAGAGGTGGGGAGAAGTCTGCAGAAAGGACTTAGAAGAGACAGAGGGCAGAAGGAAGGGAAAGCAATGGAAAGCCAGAGAGAAGAACAAAGGAGAGCCTCAGAAAGAGGTTAGATGTGGAGAAAGATCATGAGAACAGTGCACAAAGTTGTAGGAAAATGACAATATCTGATGGAAAAAAATCTTCTGACTAAAACATTAGGCTTAGATTCATTTAACCCTGTTAAATGAGATATTAAATGGTTGTCATGTAGCATACATTGAAGTGGCCGCATTTGTCATGTCTGCTCAGAAAATCTTTATTGCCAGAAGAGATTCCAGCCTTTTTTTTTCTTTTCCCCCTTCTTTTTCCAGTGCTACTGAATTCCCAGGGACAGAGGCATTGTTATCTGTGATTAGGGAAGAGGCTATGCCTGTAGTCCTTGCAATACTTATCTGCTTTGACATCCCAAATGAATAACTTGTCCCTTTCACAGTCTTATCAGTTGGGGCTACTTTCGAAGGCCACTTTGAAACTCCTGCTATAGAGCATCAAGCCGTTGCCCAGGGCAAGGTGCGTGAGTACACAAAACTCGAGATGTTGCATTCAAGTCTTCGCTTTCTTAAGCGTCACTTCAAGGTGATGATTATGTTTTTTAAAAGGGGGATATTTCTGAAAAGGAGTCATTTTAGAGATATTCTGTCATGTCAGCTAACCTTGGCAAAGAGCAGTCTGCTGTCTCCAGGACAGCTTGAAAGGCTCTCTCATGACTAGTCAGAATTTGTGTTCCTTGTCAAACACCAGAGCTGACACCTCCAAGGCATGCAGGAAGATATATTTAATCATCTTCCTTTTCATTTGATCTTGAGTTCTTTTTTGATATTTATAATCCTGAAATGCTCACTTGAGAAGCTCTGACAGGTCTGGAACAAAATCAAGAAATTCTGCCTCTCCAATTCTCATTCTAACAAACACCTGTTAAAAGAAAATAAATCGAGCTGTATGCCAGTGTTCTCTGTTTGTTTCTCGTGCTCAGTTTCAGGTAATCCAAATAGATCTCTTCTTCCACCTGCTTCTAGGTCTTATCTTTCTGCATTTTAACATTTCCCACATTTCCCATTCTAGAATCATCCTTTCCCTCCCCTCTGAAACAAATACAGACAAGAAACTGTTGAGCAGAACTGAAACATGAAGAAAAAAAGCTGTTTTCATTCTCTTGTTGAAATACCTTCTATTTCCTACAAACTCTCTAGATTTCCTTTAGCATACAGGCTATCAGGATTTCTTTTCCATTCAGTGTATTAACTTTGTTTTTTCTTATGTTATCATTATTTTTGCCAGCATGTATAATGCACGTTTCCCATTTTATGATGGCAGTAAGTATAAATGCAGAAATTATACACTCAGATGAATTAAGAGAAATAAACCCTAGCAGGTCCTGAACCAGCCAGTAATCATTCCTACATATCGTCTGTTATAGCCCTGTGTACCCACAGTACATTTCCACATCACACAGGTGGAAGTGTGAAGCTGAGGCTCATTTAACAGTATGAATTTTCCCAATGTATCACAATTACAGGAACACCTGTGCTTCATAACTTGCTGCTGATCCACTGTGAAAATTCACAGTATGTTTAGTAACCGAACCATCAATATGCTTTCTCTCCTACAGCGTGTGGATTGGGATGACCATTTTAGTTCCTCCTTTTTTTAAAAAAAAATCATCAGAAAATTTAGCTGATGCTTGTTTGGGCTGTGTTCATTCTTCCCCACCATGGTAGATCTTTATTGTGGAGAATCCTCAGGCTGCCTTTGCCGAATCTTGGCAGACCCCAGTTTGGGAAGTGCAATACCTTTATTTTTTTTAGTTCCTTTCACTGCCTGAGGTAAGGCAGTTCATGACTCATTGCTTTCTCGAATATCCATCAAATTTATGTCTTGTATGTCAGACACCTTTAACAGACACTCCACACAGCTCTGCTAGACTGTCCTGCAGAGCTGCCCCAGCCCTGAGCCAAGGGATCGTCTTGGCCTGTTCTTGGCATGGCTTGTGGCCACTTGATCTGCTTAGTTTGGTTTGGCTAATTTCTTCCAGCCTACCTAAGTTTCCTCTATTGATGGGAAAAATTAATAAATGACAATATGAGAGAAGACTATTATTTTATCCAGTCTACCAAGATATCATCATGGCGTAAGAGTATTTGAGGTATTGCTTGAGTAGAAGGGGTTTTGGTGAAAAGTTTTACATGGATCTCTACCCAATATAATCCCAGCTATTCTCCTAATTTCTGTTTTATAAAAGATTATAATTTGCTCTGTGCATTGTGCTGTTGTCCAGAAGGGAGCCTGAGGCTTGGGATGTGGGTTTCCATCATGACTATGACCCAGCACTGGAGGAAGGTGTCTTTGGTGATGCAGAGATGTTGCTGAATGGTTTGAACTGCTGTGGTGACATGCGGGCAATGGCAGGTATAACAAGGGTGGAATATGGCTACAATCAGTTCAAACTGTAAATTGGGGAGGTGGAGGTAAAGATAAATTCCACTCACTATTTTGAGTTTAGGAGGACAATGGACTTTGTGGTCCCATTTAAGTGATCTCTGAAGCATCTGCGCAGTGTGGCCCGCACTCTTTGTCCTTCAGTTACCCCACCAAGAGGCCAGCTGTAGGTGGCTGTGTCTTCTGTCTCACCTACACAGCCAGGTTTCCCATTCATGCAAGCAGGCTCTCTGGAGAAGGAAGAAGAAAAGTTCATATCTGGTTCTTGTCCCATGACGGAGTCAGGATATGTCTAGGAGACTAAAGTCTTGGACATACTCTCAAGCCCTCCACTTTAAACATAACCTGGATTAATTGCATCAGTTTTCAAAAAGAATTGGATTTTTGTGTCTTCTACGATGTGCTGCTCTTGAAAATAAATCTTAGCTTTATGCATCACTTGAAAGTTTGTGATATTGAGTTAAAAATCCCCTTGAGAGTTGGCACATTTTCTATTTCTATGGTCTTTGTGAATTGTTACTAGTATTTGTGTTGTGCCTCTAGTTTTCTCACTGTTTCTTCCAGATAGAAGCCCACCTTTTCATTTAACCCATTGACAAATTCCCATGATATACATGTTTCGATGAGCTGAACTCTCTGCCTTTCCTTCCCCAGTCTCAGAGGGGTTTCTATCATCATCAGGACCATGGACTCCTGAGTTATTTTTCTGGATAATTTCTAGATAGTCCATGTATGGCTCTGTCCTTGAATTAACTTGGGAAGAGATGGGTGCCCCTGTTTTTACTTTCTCTGTGAGGTAGAATCATACATATGATGTGTCACAGGTGTGTGCAGAGGTCTGCAAATTAACATGTTTTGAGGTCCTTGGATTAAATGCTATATAAGTGAAAAATGGTTGAAAGTCATTTTAGTGTCCCAGTGGGCCTGACATTCTTTTCTGCTCCCAGAAAGAGATTTTCTGTCTGCAAATCTCATGTTTCCAGAATTAGATTAGGAGTGTCAGATGTGCATTCTTGGGGCTTTCTGACCCAGATTAACCCTGGAGCACAAAAATTTGATCGTGTGGTTGTAGTACCAGAAGAAAAAAATATATATGCACCATGGTCTACCACTGAATATAGGAGGTTTTTATTTAGCATAGTGAAGGAGCTGTGTCAAATGTATCTATGAAGATAAACGTTAGAGACTGCGTGCTACAAAGATAGACTTTGTGGTCAGGGTCAGCAAAATGAATTGGAATTCAGGGTAAAATCATTGATCTGAAGACCAGGGAGATTTGTAGGAAAAAGTTGATATTTTTTTAAGGAAAAAAGGACCTTTCTGATTACAGTGGTACAAGATCAAAACTGGAAACTCTTTTAAGTAGGGGAGGCACCAAATGTATGAAGGGTATTTTATAACATGATTGTCCACTTACTAATTTGCTAGTGGATGAAGATGTGTAAGTCTAAGAAAGAGGATGAGCAGGTATCTCGTGTCTGAGCCATGGTAAGGTCTGCTGGTCCTGCAAGCCATGAATAAAGGTTTGTCCTGTTTCTTGTCTGTGCTTGGACCAGCAGTTACAGAGAAGCCAAGGCAGTGGTTGAAGGCAGATTGCAAAATCTGAAAGAAATAATTTCTAATGAGATGTTCAAGAACAAATATAGTAAAAAATGTGTCTCGTAGGTATACTTGCTATGTTCTCACCATCTGGAAATGATAACATGCATCTTCACAAGAGAGGTTTGGAGATACGGCTTTCATTGGTTTCTTTCTTAGCAAGGGTGGGGCCATTTCTGAGATGGGGGATGATTTCACTGCTGTGAAATATCTACTTCTGTAAATATGTTTACAGTGGTAAATAATCAGAGCTGGATCTCCAGCAGTAATTCGCTGTTCTAATTTAACATCTGCATTTAAATTCAGTTTATAAAGTCTTGTAGTTGAAGCTGCAGCTGAACGCTCAGTCAGGATGGTGAGCAGTTGATTTCAGCAGTGATTTAATTCATGTCAAAGGAAGCTGAACCCGAGCATGATGTGGAAATTAGCTGCTGTTTGGACTGGCTGCCTTTTCACAAATGCACTCATGTTACTACATGTATAAAAAAAAAGAAGGAAAGAAAGCAAAACAGGAGAACACTTAACGTTCCTAAAGTAGTTTCCTCAAATTTCTCTGCAAACAATGTAAAATAACAACCTAATAATTTTGTATCTTAATCATGTTCAGTAAAGAAGTCCTTTAGATAATTGGCACTGCCTCTGTACTAGGCCAAACTTTCTTTTAAGTTACAAATACTCACAAAAGGTTTACATTATAAGGAGTTGCTTTGGAGATGTGCAGATTTAGTTTGTAAGTACAAAGTGAACATGCAAATTGCCTTATCTTGTGGGATTCACAAACAACCATCATTCAGATTGATTTAATACATAGCTTTTTATCTTTAAAAGTGTTAATTAGAAAATAGGGACAGTTCTCTGAACACTTAAGAGTAATAAATAGATCAAAACAGCATCCATGCTTCTGTGATGGAACTTCTGAAGACTTTATAAAGGGATTAATACAATTGTCAAAAAGACCACAGTATACATATTTAATAGTGCTACCAAGCTACAATTACATTTTTAGGACTCTATTTGCTAAGCTTTTAAGCACTCATTATCAAAAAAAAAAAAAAAAAAAAAAAAAAAGGAGAGAGAGGAAAAGAGGAAAAAAAAGGGATTTTCAGAACTTTATCATATAACTCATGATTGCTATGCCAGCAATCTCAGCTCTAGGTCCAGAGTGATACAGCTGTGTCCAAGACACCCTGGTTTTCCTTTAGCATCAGAAGTTATTCAGCCATGTGGGGAAAAAAGACCTGGTGTGGCTTAGTTCTCTGCTTTTCATCTGCTGCAGCGGTGTGCAGGGAGAAGGGAGATGCTCCCTTTGCCTACAAGGTTCTGTTGGGGCTCCTGATGCTCCTAATGGATGTTCTTGACCTAGTGCATGAGTAAAATCTCACTTTTTCTAAAACTTAGAAATCTGCATGTATTTAGTCACCTCAGTAGTGTTCATGGAACCACTATTTTCCTTTAAAGCTAATAATACATTTGGTTTGTGTATTTATTTCTATACATGCCTATCCTTGCCCAACAAGTTCACACTGAATGAGATCAAAACCATCAGCTATAATCAGTTGCGAGCCGATTATTTATCAACAAGGAAAATGGGGAGAAAGGCCACTTGTCAAACATACAATAAATAAACCAGATCTCATACAAAGTGAGAGAAACAGGTAAGGTCCCGAAATGTACTCAGGAGGTGAATAGTGTGAAGGACGAGAGGAAGAATTAATTTCAGCACCCGAGGTCATCTGCTTCTGAGAGTTTCACCTAAAATATGGGCCCCAAGGGACTTTCATGGATTCAGTGGGGCCAGACCTTCACTCCATGAGAGAACAGCTGTAATACTCAACTTACTATTGTGATATCCAAGTCATACCACTCAGCAGCATATAAAGTACATTACAGCAACGAGATTAAAAAAGTACTTTTTGTCTTTCCAGTCTGAGTAGCGGTTTTAAATGTCTAGGATTTTTCGCTGCTCGCTTCAATATATGTGCAATGCAAGTATCCATGCACAGTGGTTTCACCACCTTGTTGTTATTTGCATAAACCAGATAATAATATGATTATAAGAGCTACATGTTTCTGTGGACAATTTCAGAGAGGGGAAAGCCTTGGGAAAACCTGGTTCTGTGGTGGAAGGACAGTTTCTCCATCCCCTATTTGCCATTTTGCTGTTGGAGTGCATGAAGGAGCTGAGTCCGGCTGGGCTGATGAATCCATCATTAGAGACTGCAAGGAAAAGGGCTGAGTTTTGCCCAGAGCAATGATGAGAGCGGTGGAGCGACCCAAGAAAAGAGGCCTACATACACATATATATATACACACACAGCTGTATTTGCTCAGTCCGCTTCGCATCAGATGTGCATCCTTCTCTGTAGCCTATTTGGTAAAGCCTGGATTGGTTCAAACTAGAACTAATAAATTAAGTCTTACTATGTGCTTATGCTACTACTTTGCTTTAAAACTTATACTACCTGAAGAATATAGATGTGACCCTTGTATATTTTAATGTAAACATCTAGATATGTATAATTTGGAGAGAAGCTGAAAGCAATTAGGAGAACTGTTTATTTCTTGGATTTTAAAGGGTATCTGGCATTTTTCACGGGAAGTCGCACGTGTGTGAAGACTGTTGTTGTATTTAAGGCATTTAATATTTTATCAGAATGAAATATGCATTTAACTTCTATTGCTTGGGAAGTGTTAGAAACAGAAATGTTGGGCGGCAGTGCTTAGTTGAGCCTTGAAAATGCTTGAAAATGAGATTTCACAGCCTCTCTGGGCTCCTATTCCAGCACTGCACCATCCTCCTCATGACAAAGTGTTTCCAAATGTCCAAGCTGAACCTTCCAAGTTACAAACTTTGGCCCTCGTTCTATTTAGTGCCTCTGCTGAGAAGAGTTTGGTCCATCATCTTTGGAAGCAGTGGTCTGAGCTACTATTGGATTTCCCCCTACTGTCCTCTTCTAGATATGAAACATGCCTATCTTCCCTAAGATGGCCTTGTTGGTCATGCTCTTCAGGCATCTGATGACCTTAGTTGCCTCTTCTGGACATTCTCCCGTTTCTCTATGTCCTTCCTGCCCTGGGGGCTCAACCTGAGTGGCACATACCAGGGTGGCCTCACCAACCTGTGGAGAGGGGGATGACAACCTCCCTCCGTCTGCTGCCATGCTCCTTCCTACATAGATCACTGTGTGGTTTGCCCATGGGCTCCTGCTATGAAGTTAGGAGAAAGGTGAACAGGCAGAGTGGGAATTTTCATTAAATTTGTTAAATTTTCTGCGTTATTATGGCCCTGGGGGATAAACACCAGTTGTGCTAGGTGCTGTACGAGCACAGAAGAAAATTCAGTTGCTGTTGTAAAGAGCTCAGTCTGCAAATGTCACAGGAGGCAACAGATGGTACAGGCTGACGAGATAGTATGAGAAGAAATGAGACAATATTTATAAACATGATAGACAGCAGTCTCAGTACTCGAGTAGCCAAGACATTGTCAAGGTTTTTTGCAGGCATCACAGGAGGGGTTTTGGAGCTGAGCAGAGAAGTGGTTTTGCAGCTGCTTGCAGGAAGTTGCTCCCAGATATGAGAGAGGGCATGCTCGAGATAGAGCAGAATTTTCATTCAAATTTCAGTAATAAGGGACAGTCATCAAGGTGGAGCTTGATGAAGTTCTGACTGGCATTAGAGGATTGCTGGGGATAGTGGGAGGTTGGGTTCAGTGACCCAACAGGTGCCTCCATGTCCCATTTCAGGGCTTTTCAAGGCGCTTTTGGTGGGTGCTTTTGAGAATATGGAGAAAATGGAGCAGGAGAGAGAAAGCATCATGGGATAGTATTGTAACTACTTATTCAGCATCAACCACAGGCCCTGGTGATGCAGTGTGGTAGCACACGTGCCCTGGGCTTTCTCCCCATAGACCACCAGTGTCCAGCCTGTCTGGGCAGTCATCATCACCATCTCTGACACATCAACTGAATAGCACAGTGGTACTTTTAGCCATGTAAAAATGCTATGTCTATTGTACAGTGTTGTATGTGGTTGTGATAAATGGCCTGGATTTAGATTGTGAAAAGCTTCATCCTAATTCTCATGTAAATGTGAATTGGGTGTTATGTAGCTCTGTCTTTGGAGCTTTGTAATGTTTATTTCAAAGTAGTAATAGCCTCAATAGTGTTCAAAGAGCTGTTTGGTTTGGATGTAAAATATATATTACATAAACTAGTTTTGTAGTCATCAGTATACCTAACTTTTTTCAACTGTTATGCCTGGAGTTCATTTTCTTGAGCTTTCTTTATCTCAGCTCCTGATCATTACTTTTTTGCCAACCTGGAGCTTTGCTTTCTTTCAGATTTGTTGCCTCCATCCATACTATTGAAATGGGAGTAAGGTTTCTACCCCAACCGATCTTTTTTTTTTTCCTTCCCTCTTATTTTCTTTTTTTCTTGGAGAAGGAAAAATGGGAAAATGCAGACAATAGTACACAGAAGCAGGGGGTAAGGATCTTTTTTAAATATGAGTTAGTTTTTCTGACTTAGCATGTTAAGTTTCTATCATATCAATACGAAATCACGTGACCTGAGATGATGTATCAGAAGCTGAAAATGCCTCATGAAAATAGAAATCCTAGCATATAGTAGAGAACTTGCTATCTGCACGTTCATAATATTAACCTTTGTAGCACAAGCTCCAGCTTCCATGAGGTCTGTTTTTAATAAGATGAATCAATTCCATCCCACTTCTAAGGGCAGAAGTTGCTTGTTCATATTACTAGTCAACAACTCAACACCATTTTTACTAACACTGCAGAAAGAGAGAAACCTAGCACATTCTAATGAAAAGTGAACAATTGTTTGGAAACTTGATAATGTGCTATAATACATTAGCTGAAGAGCAGGCAGAAGCTGTGTTAAGAGAATTGACCTTTACATGCAATACCTTTTGAGAGATAGGGAGGAAGAAATACATCACTAAGAACAAGAAACAGAACAGAAGAAGGTGGCATAGGAATTTTGACAAAAAGACAAGATTAAATACTTTTGGGTAAGTTTTCAGATGAGAAACGCCTACCTCTGGAAGCATTTTATAACAAGAGCATTAAGCAATTCTCCCATGATAGCTACTTCATATAATAGTGTTTTATTGCTTTGCATTTGTCTGAGTATCAGAATAACAATAATGTTTCACAATTACATAATGCTTTTTCGCTTTTAATCTTACAATAAATAAAAGGTAGGTGAATATTACGGGACTTTCTGCTGACTTCAGAGGGCTTTGAGTTTCCTATCACTCCTTTTCACAAATCTCCTTTATCCGTTTGCCCTTGTCTTCAGATGCTTTGCCCACCCTTAAAACAGTCAGAACAAATGACATCAGGGTTAGCAAAGACCAGTGAATAACACTAAGTGATACCTAAATTAGTTAATAAACCTTTTTAAGCTCCTTTGCCACCCAGGACACCAAACTGGAAACTGGACAGTAGGTGACTCAGGTAATTTCAGAACTCAAGGTTCATTTAATTGATGTAACTACAGAAAGGAGTAATACAATCATCACTGATGCCTTGTTAAATTTTATAGTTAATGCAATTTATTTTATAGCATCCTCTTATTTTCAATTTCCAGCTTATCACGCGTTCTTGTGTTAGAAATGCATTCCCTGCATTGTTGCCATTGCTGTTGGAAGCTGGTGGTGGTGATGGTCAGGTGGTTTGCACTAGGAATGGATTGGTGTGTTTGAGCTTGGCTTAAACTTCCTTCACTCATGTCATGTATGGGGTCATAGAGCAGAGGGAGAAGGCTTGTGTGGATCAGTTGAGCCAAGACTTGAGAGCTGATAGCTGAGATGTGTTCAGAAGTAGCTACAAAAACATGTTGGAGGAGCAGGACAGCTTTCTGCTCATTCTTAAATCCACTGGGAATTTGAAAATGCAATCGGGAGGTATCGCTGCCTTGGTTAAAGGTTTAGCAATGTGTGGCTGGAAAAGTCAACATTCAGAGAAGCATTTCAGTCATACAGTCAAGAAACAAATAGTTGGGAATGTTGATATCTGCTTTATTGTTACTAGGTTTCAGAGTTAATATCAAGAAAGATAAATATGCCATTTCACCCTACAATCTGCCAGGCCAGCCTTTTTTGCAAGATGATGGCGACAGCACTTTTTCATATCTAGATGTACCACTAGCAGGGTCTCCAGCTTAATGCTTTTAAGAGGAGTGAAGTTTCTAATTTATAATCCTCCTGCAAACTTCTGCAGCAAATTCCAGGGTCATAGAATTGCAGAATTCACAGGGGCCCGCACAGTTTTAGGTCACATAGTTCAGGAAGGATTTAACTCCACGGAGTGTGGATAACCATATCTATTTACATTTCATGATGCCTCCCTGTCTGATTTTTGATTCCTGCGCTGATGAATATGACATTTTGGGGTCCATTAAAACCTGAAACTCAGGGAATGTGAACTCAAAAGCTGAAGAATTTGTTTGTGCCATCCTCCCTAAAGTGAAACTGCTGCTGAGCGCCTGTGGCCAAAACAGCCTTCTCCTTCCAGTTCATCAAGGACAACCTGTCCTAGTGCCATGCCAACATTTCTTGCTTTCCATCGCATCTCTTGGGTAAGCCCCATAAGCAGTGACCTTGTGACTAAATGCCTGCCAGATCTTCTTTCTGGCAAAAACAGCTGCTACTCTTGGCACGTTCAAATGCCTGTTCAAATTTTAGGAACTCCTCTATGAGGTGTTCATTTTATTTTCCTTAAAAATTTCTCTGATAAGGAGAAAGACCATGGAATTACAAAATATAACTGGAGACACTGTTGGGAATTAGCTGCTTTTGCAGCATGGCCTGTCATTTTGCATGCCTTCCTCATCTGTGATATTTTCTTTTAAAATATAAATGTCATCATTCATGTCACCAGGAATTAATCCATTATAGTTAAAATGCAATTGGAAGTTACAGTCAGTGTATCTGTAATGCTCTGCCTTTATACTCATCTTTTCAATACCAGCTCATGACTTCAAGGTCTGGAAGTATTAATGGCCAAACATTAAAATATATATTTAGGCTTGTTAATATCATACATAGGTGAATAGTGGGATTTTCAAAAGTGTGAATGTACAGGTAATATGCTGTACTGATGTGTTTTAAAGTAGTTATGGAGGTTTTGGATAGTTCACAATAGTAGACAAAACTTTTTAGCTCCTGGTCAGAACAGACTGTTTGGATTTATCTTATTTGATTCCTGTCAATGAGAGATTTGACAATCACACTTAGTGACTTTCTGGCACCTAAATGTGCTGAAAAATATGGTACCAGTTTCTTAAAATTTTATTTGGGGAGTGGCATCAAGTCACTTTTATAATAGATACTTTTGAGTGTGTGTAAACACCTCTAGACCCTGCTTTGCACCTGGATATTTGATATTTGGGAGTCAACAAAAGATCACCAACCTGCTTTGGTGAAACAGGATCAGTGGGCAGCCAACACCAATATATTTACAACATGAATTAGGATAAAGAATCTCTGGATGGACGGGTTTGGATATGAAGATGGATGAATCTCCCACTTCCAGATACAGACACTTCCAGATATCCATGTACCACCGTAGAGATTCCCCATACAGAGCATTCAATATGGTGCATGGACAACTTCTTTCTTAGTGAGGGGGCATTTGTAGTTTGCAGGTGTCAAAACTGGATTTGCCTTTTTGGAACACAATCTATACAATCCGTAACTAATTAAAAGTTAAACCTTTGGCAAAACAGCAGTTTGACAGGCTATAGGATTTTTGGTTTGTTTCTAGACGGCCATTTAGAGACACTTGTTGAGGAATGTTATGACTTTGGTGTGGACTAGCAATGGACATGTCTTTGATATTAATATTATTTAACATAATGTAATTACATTAATGCTGGCTAAGTGTATTCCTGTTGAAAACTTGTATTGATTGTTAATAGTAAAGCTGCAGCCTTTTAACACCAACTGTTGATTCATTGTCTGTGGAAACTAGGAGTCTTAAGGGCAAGGATAATTTATACTTGCCAAATCACTGAGAGAAAATTCCAAGTACATTGAAATTTGCATATTCAGAAGTATAAGGGGTAATTAGAGGTAGGCTAAATATTTGCCCATTTTTCTGCTTTAAATCACAAACTTGGAATGAACTGGCTGGCTCGAGATTTTCTGATTGGAAGCAAATTATAAAAAGAAACTCAGTCTGCCTCAAGTCACGATAAAATGTTTTATGGTCTCATAACATCTCAAGTTTGAGGAGGGAAAAAACAGAACACAAACCCCCACTAACCCTGAAAGTCATACTGGTTCACAACCTCGCAAAAGGTTCCCCAGCTGCGTTTCTAAGTCAATAAACTGAAAGTATCTTATGAAGGAGTTCTATTGGACTTAGCAGAATGAAAACTATATGATTCTATTGATACTAATGGGGTTCTGTTACTCTAGAATTACTTGGGGATCTCACAGTATAAAAGTTGACTGAGAATTCTCTCTCTGCAGTTTTGCACCAGCCTACAGGGCTCTGAAACAGAGATAAAGTTCTCTGCTAAAACCCATGGGATGGAGAAAAGCATGAAGAAAGCCTGTATTTGTTAATTCAACAGATTTTTTTGATAAGAGCTTAGAAAAAATAAATAATAAAATACACATTTCATGTCAGTGAATAAGAATTGGGACAAGAAAGTTTATTTAAAAGCAAATATCCTTTTTTTGTTGTTTGTTTTTTTGTTAGGTACTTCAATGTTTGAATGACTCATAGAACAAAACCATAATTATTCATCCAGATACTTCAGCACCTGTGTTGTCTCACTGCAATAATGTGAAAGTACAGTTTGTAAATGCCCTGAATGGATCCTTTAGTCTGTACGATTTTTCTAGTAAAAACAATGGATGAAAATAAAAAATAGCTGTAGTGTCATTATGCTGCATGCTATGGGGCTGTTTTTTCTCTCACCATTGTCTGGCTTAATTCTAGATGACCAGTGTAAGATTCACCTTTGAACGTGTAGAATAATGTTTTATTGTTTTGTTTGTTCTGGTTTCATTAATTTGTGGATTAGCCGAGGAGGAGAAGCAATTGCACTCGTATCCCCTTCAAGTGACATTTGGTTCTTTCTATTTTTCTTCATTTTCCTAATATTTGCTGTTCTTTATACATTCCTTTGCTTGCCTTTTCTTTTCTCATTTCTCAGCATCCTCTTCTCTCCCAGGACCGTACTTTGACACCCTTAAGCAGTGAATTGGTCTTTGCTTACTGTAGTACTCCCATCAATCTTGTGGTTGTGGCTCTGGCCCTTATTCCTCATTCCATAACAGCTTCTCTTCCTCCCCCACCTCTTCTCTTTTATCTGTCTTTTAGGAGAATAATGTCTTTCAAAACTTCTGTGAGTGGGAATAGCAGTGTCTGTGAATATTTATTTGCTGTATAAATACTCCAAAGGTTTTTCTTCATAGTGGCCACCCACGTTGCTGCATGTTCTCAGAACATCTCATGTTATTTTTTTTTTCTGTGCAGTGAAACATCAAGTGTTTTGCTAATTGTGTTGGGTAAAGATACGCTCTGGTTGCTCACATTTTCATCTGCATTGGGTAAAATTGAAAAAGAAAACTCAAGTGTCTTCGTTGTTACCTGAAAGTAGATGGAGAGAGCTTCACTTCTTGCCCTCTAATTTCTCTTGCTCAAATTGTGCAAGGCCTGTGCAACATCTGTGTTGGCTACTCTTTGTGTAAGGATGGAAAATATCGTTGTTTTTTTGTTCCCATACCAGCTCTGAGCTGCTGTATATTTTGAGTGAGCTTTCGAGAGGTCCTTCTGAGAGGATTTGCAGGAGGCAACTTTGATCATGGACTGCACTTCTCACTTAGTGATGTGGTTTTGCAGCTTTCTACTGTGTAGTTTTGGTTTTTCCACATGGTGTAAACGATTTGGAGTGAGACTGAGAAATCTGCCAGTAACTTTATCTTCCTTGGCTCTTCTCTGCAGAAGTGTATAGGTACAAACTCCTCTTTAAGCACGTGAGGATTGGTAAATTCAGTGGGACTATTCATATGCTTAAAATTAAGCTCTGTCTACTTAAGGGCTCGAGCGATGCCTTACATCTGGCTTTCAGCCAGCATCCTGAATATTGTTCATTGATCCTGTCGCTGGAACCTCGCCACAAAAATGGTTCCAGTTGTTTTTAATGGATTTCCTACAAAGACACTGAGAAACCCATTCAAAATAACATTCAGTCATTTGACACTTCGCTGTCTGCTTTGTACTAATGAACTCCTGTGTTTAATTCGGTCTTGTTAGGACGCAGTGCCTCCTGAAACCTAAAGTTTAATAGAGACGAAGCAATTTTATTGGTGTAACCGTGAGCAGGAAGTTATCATCCATCTCATCTTCTTCAAGCATAACTTACAAGGTCTTTCTAATCTGATCAGCTTTCTTGAACACAGTATGTTGATGACTTGCTTCAAGTCATTCATGTGGAGATTTTATACCTACTACATATGATAAAACAATATAATGCAGATCAACTGCTTATAATCTAATTAGTTTGGTCTTTTCATTTACAGTTATGCCCTGGGTACAGCTGTGCAAAATTCACATAATTTGTT
Source organism: Columba livia (assembly GCF_036013475.1). NCBI lineage: Eukaryota > Metazoa > Chordata > Aves > Columbiformes > Columbidae > Columba > Columba livia. The sequence continues at coordinate 4,371,328 of NC_088608.1, forward strand.
TCACAGAATTTTATACATTTTTCTTTTTGTTTTGTTTAGCTTTATAACTCTGAGATTTCAGCTTTATTTGCAGCTTCAGTGAAATTGCTCGTCCCACCTCCAAAGCATGGGAAATCAGATAGATCTTTTTTTCTAAGTCTGAACTATTTTCAGGGAGTAAATGAATCCATTTGAAGTCGAAACTTAAAGTAAATTCTTTGCTCCAAGTTTTCAGGAAAAAATGCCAAGTCGTTCAAGTTTCACTCCAGATGTTACAGGTACTTTCAGTTATGAATGGAGCTGATTCAAAACTGTTGGATCGGTGTTTTTCAAGAATTATCATAAGTTCAGTAATATCAGTGCGTTATAGATTGAGACCTTTCTTGATTCAAGCATTGCAGCCTGTGATCAGTTCATCTATGATACATCAGAGTAAAAGTAGGTTGTGTCCTTTTTCCCCTTTTGCTTTTAGGGATTTAAAAACTTAAAAATTATTCACATATAATTTGTCATTATTTTTACTTCCATAGATCTTGGTACAAAATCCTATCGATGCATGACCATGTCTTCATCTTGAAATGTGCAGAGTACCTGTGGGGGGACTCCAAGAAAGACACTCAGCTTTCTGCTGTGGGTGTTGCTGGGAAAAGACTTCGGATAAATTAAAAGCTGCCTGTTACAAAGGAATTCCTGTTTGGACAACTCCAAATACACAAATTCTTCTCAGCTGCTTTTGGATTTCCAAAACGAGTCCAAAAGAGAGAATTGCCAAATTATGTTTGCATATAGGACAATGTCAAAGTCCACTTTTGCATCATTCCTATCATGAGCTAAATCCAATTAACTTCAGTTGATTTGTCTAGTTTTACGTTGATAGAGAAAATCATTAATTTTTAGGAAATCTCTCCATGTGCAAATAACTGGAAGATCAGGCCTCAGTTTCTTTCTAGAGTACATGAAGGGTGCATTTGTCCGTCACGTTCCCATATATCTTTGACAGGGAATAGTCTGGCTAAATTTAAAGGGTAATAAGCAGATTGTAGCAGAATAAATCGTTTTACTTAGGTTTCAGGTCTAAAAGTGGGTGTTTTACAATCCATGTATTTATACCTGATGCTTGAATAACAGAACTTGTATTACTTTTATCCTTCCTTGAAGTGAATGCTTTGAAAATAATATGTTGGCAAATAGTTTCCTTTTTTTCCCTTTCCTGTTTACCTTGTGCTCCCTGTCCTTTCTATCTGCTGAGTATGTAACAAGCAGAGTATTGCCAAGACTTGCATAAACAGTATCTATTGTGTTTGGTTTAATTTCTTAGCAAAGTGGGAACTAATTTTTAAAATAGATATTTCAGTCAGGGCATGTGTTTTATTGCATAGCACCAATATTAAGACATAGATATTTGAAACCTCAAACTGACAATGCTTTACTGGTTTTTTAATGTATTAGTACTGGTGGTAGATTGCATTAGCGTTGTCAATATCATTTATTTGGGATTTGTCAAGGGTTGCTTTAGCTGTTAACATCAGAAGAGGAATGTGTATATTTTATTTACATTAACAATATGTTCAACCTAGTTGTTATTGCAACGTATTGATCTGCTTTCTGGAGCTTACTTGGATTGCTGGAAGGACTCTGCTTTTGTTTTCTTTTTAATTTTCCATAGCTTTAGCTATGTTCACAGTTTTGTGGTGACTCCTAATCCAACAGTGGGATGAATGACTATCAACTTATTCATTTATTCAAGTGTTATATCCTACTTGTTGTCCTTTTTTTGCAGTAATTTATCGAAAGCTTGCAGTTAGGTTGTATGTAACCTTTAATTCAGCTATTGTTAGCACTTTTGTTTACTAGTAAAGGGTTCTGAATTTTCAGTAGTACACATCACATACTCCTAACAGGGAAACTTAATTATCCCCCTACTACTTCAGAGCTCTCATTGACATCTGAGTTATACGCACTTCATATGTACTGTGTAACCTTCAACTCTCAGTCAACAGGCTACGGTGTGCTTCATAGGATAGAAAGAGCATTTATATATATACATATATATATATAATTAGCATTATTATGGCTCCAAGGACATATTTAAGAGGATCTTTATATGTTATACTTGCTTTTCTCCCTCGCTTTCCCTTTTGCTCTTTCTCTGTGTTTCAGCTGCCTGTTTTATTCATGCCACTAAATCACATCAGGGTAAATTAATCGTGTCGCTTTTAGTTTAAATAATAAAGAGCAGCTACTTATCCTTGCCTGGTACATTTGGTAGCAGGCTAATTTTAACCCCACCGTCGAATTCACTAAGCGATTTTGTTTTCCAGATTGAGGTGGGAGGTGTGTGTGAGGTTATAACTCCAGAAGTTTTGGGATGCCCAGGTCAGGACACAGCTGACTAATGAAAAGGTATCTGCTGTGCAACACACGTATATCAGTGTATAATTCTGTGAGGTTTTCTCTCCCTACTCAGTATTGGCAAACATTTTTACAGTGTGCACGGGTGCCAGTTTGAAATGGGTAGGCTCAGGTTTGTGTTATCTGACCCCTTTCTTTTTCAGACTGCAGATGCTTTTTGTTTCATTTTGCAAGCAACTGCTCCAAATCCCCTTGAACTTTAGTACTGCCATAGACCGTGATGGGCCAAGGCTGGAACAACAATCAGCAATAGAAAAATTGCAAACTAATGCAGGGGTTGTTGGAAAAGAAAAAAAATGTAGGCAGCCGGTGGGATTTTGCTGCACACATTGGGACCACTTTATCTGGACTGAAGTACAGTATGAGTTGAAAGAGAAACTACTGTCCTTTTGATTAGCTCCCATACAGACTCTCTTATTTTGAAATCAAACTACTGCAGAGATGAGCCTTTAGACAAATGTTGACCCATTGTGTGGCTATTTAACCCCCTCCCCTAAATTCACTGTAGCTTCATAGCTTCAATTCAGCAAATGGCTAATGAGATTGATGAAATGTTGAAGCAAAGCTGTGGTATTTTAATCAGTCTCCAAAGCTGTTTATTGGGAGTTTGCACCAGAACTGGAGAGACTGTTGATATTTTTAGAGCCAGTCAAAAACTGCAAGAAAAAATGTCATGTCTATTTGCTCAGATTTTTAAATGAATTTATTTTGGCTGTACTTTCACTTCTTTTATATGCCATGGAGAGTCACAGATTCTGGCTGGCTCTGCAGCAAGTTAACCTATTCAGTAATTGTCATCTTGCCATAGGAACTCGTAAAGCCAAGTAACAAGCCTTCATGTCTGCAATTTATAAAGCTGCCTAGAAGGTGCAGGGTGCTAAAATAAACTCCCATGCTGAAGTTCACAGCCTGTAACACCAACCACGTACCTGTACCTGCTGAGTGAAGGGGACACTTTGATGCTCCCACTGGAAATCCAGCGGTGTGCATCCCATGTACCTACTTATCTTGGGTGAAGGATTACAGCCAGCGTGGCACAGAATGGCTTGATTTCTGGTTTGTGCTTTCACGGGCTTGAATAAATATATGACTGAAGGTTCTGAACTTCATCCGTGACCATATGTTTGTAAAACCGAAGTCAGTATTTGGTCTTTTTCCTTCTTTACCATATGTGCCCATTGCAAAGATGAGCTAAGGGGAAACATTTTCATCCTGTGCTTCTAGTCACAAGGTATCTATAAATCCATGTTTCACCTCGTTTCAAAATACAACCAATCACAAA